>NW_023270323.1:57013642-57190629 GCF_011800145.1 Mirounga leonina | reverse complement strand
ATAATATAATATAATATAATATAATATAATATAATATAATATAATATAATATATAAAAACATATATTGATAATACAGATATTGTTTTTATACCAGAAGTTACCAGTATAAGAAGACCAAACATTTTATGGCCTAGAATGAGTTCTTATGTTAAAACAGAATTTCAATTAAATACTAAGGTAAAAAAAAATCAATCATGAAATAATGAAGACAAAATACAGGATAATATTTCTTCAATTTTAGAAGACAGTTCTGAACAAAATTAAGAGTAACTATAAATTTAAAAAGTGATAGATTTGGCTACATAGGATTTTGAAACACCAGAAACTAATGGTAAACCATGAAAATGTGATTATAATATTTATTGCCAACACATGACCATATTCTGCACCATAAAAAAGCTATTCTACCTATTCATATTTTTATTCAACAAATATCTAGAAAAGGCAAACCCCCAACTGAAGCAAGAGAAATATTCACAAATATACACATTTAAATGGCCATAAATAAGGGTGCTTGGATGGCTCAAGCATCTGACTTGATTTCAGCTCAGGTCATGCTCTTAGGGTTGTGCGATTTGAGCCCCACATCGAGCCGTGCATGGAGCCCCAGGTCAAGCCCTGCAGTGGGCATGGAGCCTGCTTAAGATTCTCTGTCCCTCAGCCCCTCCCCCCCTAAAATAAATAACTAAATAAGTAAATAAATACCCAATAAATAAAATATAAATATGAAGCTCAGTGATAATCAAAGTATTTGAAAAAAAACAAAATATACTTACCTAAAAAATAGAAAATAGGGGCGCCTGGGTGGCTCAGTCGTTGGGCGTCTGCATTCAGCTCGGGTCATGATCCCAGAGTCCTGGGATGGAGCCCCGCATCGGGCTCCCTGCTCGGCGGGAAGCCTGCTTCTCCCTCTCCCACTCCCCCTGCTTGTGTTCCCTCTCTCGCTGTGTCTCTCTCTGTCAAATAAATAAATAAAATCTTAAAAATAAATAAATAAATAAAAATAGAAAATATTAAAAAATATAAGCTTTAATTGTATACTTTTAAGATATTATTAAATAATATATGCCAAAAAATTTAGAAATGCAAAATGGGTTTTTTTTTTTACCATTTTGTGAAACATATTTAGGACTTAAGCATGATGGAATTTTTCAGTTAATTTGAGAGAAATTAGCATTCTAAAATATAATACTTTAAAATCCAGAAAGTTGATCACTCCCCATTTAATATTACTTCTATTAACTTTAAATTGGGTGGTCTGAACTATACTTCTCTGAGTTCATGACCTCGGAACTGAGACATGTATGACCAAACAGAAACAGTCTTGAAAACATATAATGGAATAGTATTTCAGGAGATCTACACAGACTGTAAAAAAGCTAGAAAGATTAAATATGATAAATATTGAATTCAGCAGGATCGCTATTACCACAGTATGGAAAGCACTTTGAAATGCCTGAACTACAAATAGGTTCAGAGTATTTTCTTTTTTTTTTTTTTTTAAGATTTTATTTATTCATTTGAGACACAGAGATACAGAGAGAGAGAGAGAAAGCATGAGCAGGGAGAGAGGCAGAGGCAGAGGGAGAAGCAGGCTCTTCGCTGAGCCAGGAGCCCGATGTGGGGCTCCATCCCAGGACCCTAGGATCATGACCTGAGCCGAAGGCAGACGCTTAACCATCTGAGCCACCCAGGCGCCCCAGGTTCAGAGTATTTTCATGCTCTTCCTAATTCCAAAATGTTCAGTCATCTTTAAAAAAAAAAAAAAAAAAATACATGTATAACTAAGAACAATTCACAATAGTTAAACATATGGCCATTCTACCATGATGATTTTTACCCTTTTTTCAAAATCGTTTAAACCAGGAAGTCACTTTATTATTTTGTGCTCTTCGGAGTATGCTTCTTAATGTACTAAATATTTCTTTAAATTTTAAGTATTTTAGGCTGTTTTAGCTGCAAACATAACATTTCCAGATAACTTATATTTTAAAAATGAAACAATAAAAAATAGGTAACATTGAAGCTCCTCTAAGCGCTGTTCTATGGTTTGAGAAAGACTGATCTCCATTGATTCTTACAATAAATCAAATAAGTAGATATATTTTTAAACTTCATTGTATAGATGGGTTAAATAGTCCATGTTTAAAAAGCTACAGTGTGGTGGGTTATAATTTAAATCCACATATTCTGGCTCTAAAACACCCCTTCAAACCACTAGTGTATGCTGCTATTTAGATTTAATATTTTAATTATCAATGATGAAGGCAATAACAGTACATGTGAACGCACACACACAAACACACACAGCTTTTCTATTCCTCAAATGTGTATTTTTCTCTTCTTTCCTAAGAACTACTTTTACATAAGTATTGAAACAATATGATAACTGATACCCAAAATCATTTAATCTAATAAATATATGATACAAATTTAAGTAATAAAACGTTGTTGAACTTGCCCCCCAACAGGAATTATAATATTGCAGATTCTCTCATCTGCCTCCCACTATAATACAGATAACCAGTAAACAGAATTGTTATTCATCAGTGAATTGCCTACTTTTGCATTTTAAAATAGGTATATGATATACATATATGTTCCTCAAATATATTGCCCCATATTTCTAGACAATAAATTTGAGCTTTATTAAAATATAGTATCATTCTCTAGTTATCATGTTTCTGACATTCATTCATGCTCTTTCATGGTTCTTTCGTTTTCACTTCTGTGTAATATTCCATTCGAAATGGGATTAGCAAGGTTTTTCGTAAATAGATAATGCGTATGTTTGGCTTCATAAGGCATATGGTCTCTCTCACAACTACCCAACTCTGCTGTCATACAGAAAAGCAGCCCTACACAATACACAACCCAATACATGTGGCTGTGTTTCAATAAAACATTATTTACTAAAATAGCTTTGGCTCATGGTCCATAGTTTGCCAATTCCTTCATTACATAAATACAGCCATATTTAGTTATAGGCCCTCCTTTCTATAGACACTTTTGTTATTTCTAGTTAACTAATTACAAATGATTCTTGCTATGAACATTTTAGCATAATTTTTTCTGGCACATATGCATATGCTTAGAAACGGAATTCCTAAATTTTAGTTATGCATATTTTTAAAGATAAAGCTATATTCTTTCCTATAGTGATTTTTAGCAATTTCTCATCTCTGTATAAAAGTCTCTGTTGAACCACATCCTTGCTAAAATTTGATATTGTCAGATCTCTTAATTTTTACCTATCTAGTAGTGAATATCAAATTGTTCCGTATTTTGGTGTGAATCTGCATTTCCATGATATTAACAAAAATAGTTTATGTTTTCATTATTTTTTTTTTTTTTGTAGAGACATGTATGATTTTGTTTCTTCCAAACACCTATATATGAGGGTTTTTTTTTTTTTTTTTACCTGTTTCTATACTTGATTTTTGTATTTTTTCTCTCTCTCTTTTTTTGGATTTATTTATTTATTTATTTATCAGAGAGAGAGATAACGAGAGCAGGAACACAAGCAGGGGGAGTGAGAGAGGGAGAAGCAGGCTTTCTGCAGAACAGGAAGCCTGATGCGGGGCTCGATTCCAGGACGCTGGGATCATGACCTGAGTCGAAGGCAGACGCTTAATGACTGAACCACCCAGGCACCACTGTATTTTTTCTCTTGAGTAAACATATTCTTGAAAGTGATTCCTTTTACAGTTATGTTTCAAAAATCTTGTTTCGGGTTGCTACTTGTCTTTTTATTTTCTTCATAATTTATTTCAATAAGCAGCATTTGGTGTTTTAGTTCATTCAGGTCATCTTTTGTTTTTGGATATTATGTGAGAATACAGTCATAAAGTTGGAAGAGTCCATATCAAATGCTAAAAATGGTTATTTTTTTACACTTAGGTATATTTTCCAAATGTTCCTGAGTAAAACTTAGTGCTTCATCTATAATAAAAAAATAAATAAATAAAACAATATCTTTTGCTTTAACAGATTATACAATCAACTTGGCTCAATTTAATATTTTACCCTTTAAAATTACATTCTTCACAATTGATTTGATTCTGGACGTTTCAAATGTTTTGCTAATGAGAAAATATACATTATATTCCTCAAATATCCTAACGGATATTATTATTAGGGGTAGAATTTACCATTTCGGAAGCTGAGGACATTTAGCATCCTGAGGCATTATTTAGGAGGATGAATCCATTTTTATTTAAAAAACGTAAGAGTTTATTTACATATATTTTTAACCACTTTCTAGGAGTCAGGTAATATTCCATCTAAACTACATCTCTAAGTTATATTTCACATTGGCTTTATGAACACACAAATGAAATACATTTTAAGTGTCTTCACAAGATTTTTATGTTCTCATCACTATACCATTGATGTTCAATCAATAAAAAAGAAAACATGAAGGTTCCAAATGTTGAATTTGTCCTAATACTCTGTGATCAACTTTGTTATCTTACAAGTGTCAGACATCTAAGTTGGTCATGTCTCTAGGTCTTTGATATGCCTCTGATACACACAAACATTTTTGACTTAGACAAATTTTATGAAACAAAAATAGAAACTATACTTTAAAAATATTATTTTTTGTTGAGTACTAATAAATTAGGATATAAATGAACAATAATTTTAGTAAGTGGTAGGCAAGTAATTTGATACTAATATGATAGTAATTCAACTTGGAATCAATCATTTGGTCATTTTACATTTGTATCCTTAAAAACAAATTTGAATATGAAACAAAAACACTAGATTACTGAAATGAATTTAGTTATCATATAAGAATATTTAAAACTGGGTTTCTTCTCTCCTCCATTTTTTTTTTTTTTAAGATTTTATTTATTTGAGACAGAGAGAATGAGAAAGAGAGATCACATGAGAGGGGGGAGGGTCAGAGGCAGAAGCAGGCTCCCTGCCGAGCAGGGAGCCCAATGCGGACTCGATCCAGAGACTCCAGGATCATGACCTGAGCCGAAGGCAGTCGCTTAACCAACTGAGCCACCCAGGCACCCTTCTCTCCTCCATTTTAATGTTTACAATCTTGTATTCTCTGAACTCTTTACTATATATTCCAGTTAAATTTTCCTGATGTTTCATTGACTATTTTCCTCTTTAATATATTAATTCACTGAAAAAGAAATATTCCTATTTAGAAGAATAATAAAAATACAAGGACAGCAATTATGACTGAGCTATGAAAGTATTTTTTAATCAATTCAACAAGTAATTATTGATTGTTTCTTACACTCAAAACAAGAGAAGAATAACATCACAACTATTGCTTTTCGATGTATATTCAACCTATGCAATTCAGTATGAAAGGAAAGTACAGTATTTTTAAGTATTTTTTATTTCCTTTTTAAAAATATCCTGCAAAAAGAAAATAAAAATAATTAAAGAAGAAGGAAAGAAAGAAAAAGAAAGAAAGAAAGAAAGGAAAGAAAGAAAAGAAAGAGATGAAAGAAAGAAAAAACAAGCTAAGGAGCTGGATTTCTGCTCACATCAACAAAAACTGGCATAAAGATTATCATATATTGCCACCAAATTAAGTCATCTAAAATTTGTGGAAATTATTTTAATTGCTGATTGATAGGGACTCCTTCAGTTCAGTCCCAAGTGGAACCAAGCTATGAAACAGGAAAAGACAGCTCAAATCAGAGCTAGAATGAGATGAGAAGGTGCCCCCTTCCCATGTCTGATTATGCTTGAGTTATGGAGTGTGAGACAAGAATGGTGACGCATAGGTTGGAGGGCGAGCAGGAACAAGGTCATGAAGTAATAGGACCCTAATACATGTGGCAAGTTGTGTCTGCCCGAAATTCATATTGTGAAGTCCTAACCTCTAGTACCTCAGAAGGTGACTGTATTTGGAGACAGGGCTTTTAAGAGCTAATTAAGGTAAAGAGCTAACTAAGGTGGGTGGGCCCTAGTCTAATATGCCTGATGTTCTTAGAAGAAGAGGAGAGTAAAGACACAAACAACACAGAGGAAAATCAAGACTACAAAGCAAGAAGGTAGCAGATGCAAGCCAAAGAGAAACCAAATATGCTGACACCTTGATCTCCAACTTCCCAGCCTCCAGAACTGTGAGAAAACAAATATCTGTGGTTTGAGCTTTCCAGTCTGTAGCATTTTGTTATGGCAGTCCTAGAAAACAAATGTATCTAGTAACAGAGATTGGTCTTTACCTTATGAGCAATGGAAACCACGGGTGGTTGAATAGGGAAGTGACCCAATTAATGAAGAAATCAATTTTTAAGACTATTGATGTTTCATATTTTGAGCTTTGTTCTTAAATCCTCTGAGCACAGACTTCACTACACTTAAGATATCTCACTATATTTTTGAACAGACTTGCTTGCTATGTGAATATATATATATATATATTTTTTTTTTTTTTGTAGATGAAACCCTAAGAACCTCCCTGAAATTGTGTGGTTCTACTGTCTTAGGAGCTACCCAGAGTAGTGCTACTGTATTTTGTATGTGAAAACTCTTCCAGTATTTAAAGAGAGCTGCCCAATACTCATCGAAATAAATTCTTTACTATACTTGCCATATAAAAGTAACCTATTATCATGTGATTTTCGAACTATTTGCCATTCTTGTGAGCCGCCCCTGAACTAAAATTATTTTCAGCACACATCTTAAAATGCAGCACTGTGTATAAACATAATACTTCACATGACAAAAGGTAAATAAATCTTTTAAGTTTTGAAGTGCACTATGCTGATCATATTATCTCCTTTCATTGCATGAGTTGTCTTTTTTTTCTTCTAAGAATTTTTCTTATGAAGAAACTGAGAGAGAAAAGTAATCGTCAACCAGCAAAAACTGTTGTGGAGCCAAAATCCAAGCTATGTTTATCTGATTCTAAGCTTATTTTTTTTTTAATGTTTTTTAAAGATTTTACCTATTTATTTGTCAGAAAGAGAGAGCACACAACCAGGGAGAAGCAGGCTCCCCACTGAGCAAGGAGCCCAATGCGGGACTTGATCCCAGGACATCGGGATCATGGCCTGAGCTGAAGGCAGACACTTAACTGACTGAGCCACCCAGGTGTCGCCCTAAGCTCTGTCTTAACAGGTACATCATATGGTTTCTAAACATCATCAGTTCAGTACAAACTTGTGGGTCAAATGGAAAAAAGTGATGCTCTATAATTTTCTTTGTCCTCTATTTTCCTATTGACACAAACTTGCTTTAATGATGCATTGAAACCATTTGGCCTTATGAACACTATTGTCTTTAATCTATAATTATCCCTCATTTCATCATAAATGATATCCTTTATCTGAGTTCAGAATTTTCCTTTTTTTTGACTACTCAATTTGGCCTGTATTTCAAATGTAAATATAAGTTTATAAAAATCTTGATTCTCCAATTCAAATTATTTTCTATCCTTTTCAACTTTGTGTACTGCAATTTTAATAACAGTGCTTCCTTTTAATTGAAAACTTTTTATGGACTAGTCGAGAAGGTCAGGGTCATGCCCTTATAGTCAAATGTATATTCTTGGTTGTCTGTTCATGCATTTGTGAATTTTTCCAACTGTATATTATTGATACCATGTTTAGTTCCTTTGGGAACTTACTTAATGTGTTTTCTAAATATCTTGTTAAAAACAAATTTTATGGGGGCACCTGGGTGGCTCAGTTGGTTGGGCATGCAACTCTTGGTTTGGCTTAGGTTATGATATCATAGGTCGTGGAATTGAGCCCTGCATCAGGCTCTGGGCTCAGGAGGGAGTCTGCTTGAAGATTCTCTCCCTTTGCGCCTCTCCCCACCCCCAAATAAATACATAAATCTCTAAAAACAAATAAAAATTTATGTACATAATACTCATACAGTGTAACATTGTAACACTAAATAAAAAGAAGTTAGTAATACTTCTAAAGAAAAGTGGAGAAACCACTAGATAGTACATTTTTAAGTTTTGTTTTGTTTTGAAGGAGGCAGTAGGCAATGGTGACTAGAAATAAGATCTAGGGGCGCCTGGGTGGCTCAGTTGGTTAAGCGACTGCCTTTGGCTCAGGTCATGATCCTGGAGTCCCAGGATTGAGTCCCGCACCGGGTTCCCTGCTCAGCAGGGAGTCTGCTTCTCCCTCTGACCCTCTCGCCTCTCATGCTCTCTCTATCTCATTCTCTCACAAATAAATAAATAAAATCTTTAAAAAAAAAAAAAGAAATAAGATCTAGATATCTCTTATGCCATATCTTTTCATTCTAGTAGCTTGATATGTTACTAAATGACAGTAAATGATGATGATAATAATAATGAATTATTTTATATAATCCTCATGCCTATTAGGAATATTAAATAGAAATGACCATTCCAAGCATCATGAACATTTAGTCCTTAACCCATCTACCCAATGTTGTTATTACAAAAACTTCCTTTATTTCCCCACTATTCTTTTAGCTACTTGGTGTTTCTAGTCTCTCTGGGTGTTTTTATCTACTGCCAAGTTTTCAAAAACAATCTATATGCTTATAACTCCCAAATCAATAGCAACAGCAGGTACCTACAAGCACTTCAAATACATTTGTAATTTGGCAGTTTCCCTTTACACTACTTCCATCCCAACATAAAATCAGTGACTCCAATAATCATTAAATTATTCAAGCTAGAAAACCAAGACTCTTAATAGACTCCTTCCTCTTCTTCACCCTAAAATCCAATTTAATCCCTCTGCCCTAAATATATTAACTCCTAAAATATTTTTTCGATGACTCCCCCTTTTCTCAGGTCTTTATCATATCTACTTTGGCAACCACAACAGAAATATAAGCAGCCTGTCTGTCTCCAGGTACTATTTCAGTCCTCTTCACAGACTTTTTCAGAGTCATCTTTCTGAAATATAAGTGTGATTATGCTCTACAGTATTTTAAAACCTGCCAATGGTTTCCCATCAACCACAGGGCTATGTCAAACTGTCAACATGGCATACAGTTTCCTTGATACTCTAGTCTCAGTTTTGACTTACACACGGCTGCTCATATGTTAAAAATACCAGAGTATATGAGTTTCAAAAGAAAATATCCTCTTCAAGAATATGAAGTTTTATACTTCAAAAATACCTCGAAATGTGTCATTCTGGGAATAATCTATTCTTTCCTGGACTTTTGAAGTTTATTTAATAGTTAATATCTTTTAAACATTTTACTTATCACAAACTATTCACAACTTAGTCTATCTAGAGATCTTACCTGATTCTTTAATCCCTAAATTGTAACTAGATTTTTCTTACCATTCTCTGACTTAAACATTTTCTCTCCTCATTTCTACGGTGCTTGATGTTCTTACTCTGATTCATACTTTTTCTTGCCATCATATTTTTGATAAGATTGATCTTTCTCTGTGTAATGACCCTCATTCCCACCAGCATTTCAGCCTGGACCTATCCCATCCAATCGTCTAACACACACTCATCATTGAGAACTCCATGCTGATATTTTTATCATGAAGCAAGTTTTTCCTAACAAAAGTGTTTTCCTCCAGGCTTACATAGCATTCCCCATGCATACAATAAATTATGTATTTTGCTATTACAGCCTATAATATTGTAATACAATTATATAACTAGGCATAAACCTTCTACATTAGATGATAAATACCTTGAGGACAGCATTTATTTTTCCCACCTTAGAATTAACTAGTGTTTTCCAACTAGTCAATGCTCAAAAATTATTTGAATAATTAATTAACCTGCATTGTACTTATAAATGGCATGTGTTACAGCCTGAACTTTAAATGTTTATGTTTTCTCTTTATGGTCCCAAGAAATGCCAAAGAAAGATTTCAAAGAAAAATAGAAAAAAAATAGAAAACTCACTGATTTGTAAAATTTATGGTATACTTTCTTACTCTTTTAGAAGCCTTGATATTTGTCTATCTGCAAGCTATTGATGCATTAACTAATTTTTGAAAGTGCATTTTAGTTGCTTGGATTCTGTCAACCTAATACAAGATTTAGAACTGGAGTAAAGGATAAGTTACAGGAAAGTCACAGGTCGGACAACATATTCAAATGGTGCCTATAGTAATCAGTCCAAATGCACAAAGTGATTGTTAGTCTCTTAGTTACAAATGTTCACATGCAGAATAATCATTGTAGTTTAAGTATAGATGATATAAATGCCCCTCTTCACTAGCTTTGAAATAAGATCATAGTCACTTTTAATTTATTTTAAATGTAATATTAATTAATTAATTTATTTTTATTTATTGGTCATAGAGCAAAAGCAGGGGGAGCGGCAGGCAGAGGGAAAAGCATGTTCCCCGCTGAGCAAGAAGCCCGATGTGGAACTCGATCCCTGGACCCTGGGATCATGACCTGAGCCGAAGGCAGACACTTAACCGACTGAGTCACCCAGGGGTCCCATCTTTTTAAAATGTAATATTTACATAGCCTTATTGTCAGGAATTCTGGTATATATCTCAGTATATTCTTTCAAATTGCCAAAGAATTTCGGCAGCTTTCCAATGTATTCATGTATTCAACAAGTATTTGTTTAGTGCCTACCGCGTTAGGTAATGTGCAGGGTTTTGGGGATGCATTAGGGAGTAACACAAACTTCTGCCCAGATGACATTTGGCCAACAGGCACATGAAAAGATGTTCAACTTCAACATCACCAATCATTAGGGAAATACAAATCAAAATCACAATGAGATATTACTTCCCACCTGTTATAATGACTATCATTGAGAAGATGAGAATCAGTAGCTGTCGATGAGGATGTGGTGAAAAGGAAACCCTTATATACTCTTGCTGAAAATGTGAGTTGGTCCAACCACTATGGAAAACAATATGGAAATTTTGTCAAAAGATTTTTAAAAAATAGATTTACCATATGATCCAGTAATTCCATTTCTGGGTTTATACCAAAGGAAATGAAAACAGGATTTTGAAAAGGTATATACACTCCCACTTTTTTTTTTTTCATTTTTCACAATAGTTAAGATAGAGAAACAGCCTTAATGCCCATTAATAGATAAATAGGATATTAATCAGCCATGAGACAGGATGATATCCTGCTTTTTGTGACAGTATGCTAAGTGAGATAAGTCAGAGAGAGAAAGACAAACGCTGTATGATATCACTTATATATACAACTAAAAACATCAAGTTACAAAAACCATGTTGCAGGGGTGCACGGGTGGCTCAGATGATTAAGCGTCTGCCTTTGGCTCAGGTCATGATCTTGGGGTCCTGGGATCGAGCCCCGCATGAGACTCCCTGCTCAGCGGAGAGTCTGCTTCTCCCTCTCCCTCTGCTTGCGCTCTGTCTCTCTCTCTCTCTCAAAATGAATAAATAAAATCTTAAAAACAAAAAACAAAAAACAAAAACCAGGTTGTAAAATTAAATGGATGATCATTTAAATGTTTCAAAGTAACACATACAAGTTAAATTTAGACAGTGTTATATGCCAAATTTATTTAATTTAAAATACAATTGACATAATAAGTAAATTAAATATAATATGTTAGAAGGTATTAGGTGGTACATGAAAAAAAAAATAAAAGTGCAACAGGGTTGGGGGATTGGAATTGTGTGCATGTGAGAAGGTGCTGCACAAAGTAGCACGCTGCAGGATTAAATAAAGTGATGAGTAGAAGCTAGAGAAGATGGTGTCTCATCCCAAACTTGAGGAAGATGACATGCTTAGCAAGAAGCTATCTGATGTAGAGCAGTCCAGAGATTAGAAAGAGCTTGAACAAGTGCCCTAAGATAGGAATATACCTGAGCTTTTGGATCAGTGTCTCTGAGCGTAATGAGCAAGAGAGAGTGCTGAGTGTTGTAGTCAGAGAAGTCAGCCGGGTCATGTTAGGTAAAGAGACCTATGCCTCTGTAAGGCATTTGATTATTACTCTGAGTTAAATAGGGAATCATGGAAAGTTTTTGACCAGCCATGTTATTTACTCTACCTTAACTTTTGAAAGGTCAATGGCTGTTCCTTGAGGTTAGACTGTACTTATATCCAGAGATAATTCAGACAAGAGACTTCGATGATCTTCAACCAGAGTTGGAACAGTGAGGGTGGTTACAAGTGGCCTGATTCTAGACATACTCTGAGGATGGACAATGGGATTTTCTGATGGATTAGTTGGTGAGTTTGAAAGAAAAAGATTCAAAATTGACTCCTGGGACTTTAACATAAGCAAAATCTAAGCAACTGGAGGGATGAGATTGGCAACAACCGAGATCAGGAAGGCAGTAAGTAAAATATGTGTAGAAGGAAGGTCAAGAATTCAATTTAGGATATATTGAGCGAGATATTTATTAGACATTCTTAGATAGTTTGAGATACGAATTGAGAGTTTAGGAGAATGCCTGGGCCAAAGTTCATCGAAGGGCATTGCAGCTCCCTAACAAAAGATAGAGAATAAGGGCGCCTGGGTGGCTCAGTTGGTTAAGCGACTGCCTTCGGCTCAGGTCATGATCCTGGAGTCCCGGGATCGAGTCCCGCATCGGGCTCCCTGCTCAGCGGGGAGTCTGCTTCTCCCTCTGACCCTCCCCCCTCTCATGCTCTCTCTATCTCATTCTCTCTCTCAAAAAAAAACAAAGATAGAGAATAAGATTTGGAGCAATCTATTAGTGCTATCCTGTCATCACTGCTACAACATCCCTGCTGAATGCTGGTCTTATAAATCTAAGTACATTATATAAATCTCCTGTGCTGTCTTCTGCAAATATAGGTTTCTTCAGGAGGATCAGCCTTTCTCCAAACACTAAAGGTGATGCCAGAAAGCAGATGCTTAGGAGACTTGTATTTCCATAACTAAGAACTGTCACTCAACTGATTTCTGTCAAAAAGAAAGAAAATTTGCTCCAGGGAGATTTGGGGCTTCTCTCTCTGGAAATAATAAATAGCAGTATAATGTCAGACAGTCTTTCCATGTCTGGTACTTATCACCAATATCAACCATGTAAGGGTAAGCCACATACCCTTCACATATATATTACCATACAAATACAGACATGTGTGTGGTGTGATAGATGTGTATATTTATATATGAGTATATATGTGTATGCACAGACATTTTTTAATTTGGATGTACACAAATCTTCCTATTCTTTTTTTTTTTTTTTTAAGGTTTTATTTATTTGAGAGAGAGAGAGCGTGCTAAAGAGAGCACAAGCAGCTGGGAGGGGCAGAGGGACAGGGAGAAGCTGACTTCCCGCTGAGCAGGAAGCCTGACACAGGATCCCATCCCAGGACCCTGGGATCATGACCTGAGCCCAAGGCAGAACTTTAACCTACTGAGCCACCCAGCGCCCCTTATTTTCTAGGTAGTTTTTGCAATTCTAGATTATTTCCTCATTTCCCTACAATTTTGCAACCGTTTATGATTTTATGACTAAAATGTTACTACATTAAAGAAAAATGAGAAGCAGTGATCATATTATTTAAATAGTCAGAAAATAAGCTAAATGTGACTATGTAGCCTGGGATGTTCAGATCTTCAGAAGGCATTATATGCGATAAATAATTGCCTTCTGCTTAATATTCCCATATATTCTAGAAAATCATATTGAAGTAGGAAATAGTTTTCAGTTTTTTAATATAAAGGTACTCCTGTTTCAAAGCACATTTTCTTTAGAATTATTTTACTTTATGATGCATTTCAGATATCTATGCTTAGATGAAACAAGTTGATTGCAATTAGGGAAAGATTTATTATTTCATTTTTGTTATAAATTTAGAATTATTTGCATTCCCAGTAAAAACTAAAAACACGTTCACAGTAACTGTATAGAATTACATAAAAATATAACTATCCATCTCTAGTCAAGAAAAGCCAATAGGTTAGCAAAAACTTAGCGAACAGGTCATTAAAAAATGAAAAAAAGTAAAGAATTACTGGTTGTTACTGGCCTTTCCTTTTTTTTTTTTTTTGTTACTGAACTTTCAATATAGGAAGTTATTTTTTACAGACCTTTTTTGAGGTAAAATTACAAAGAGAGAACTGGACAGACACAATTCAAAGATTTTTGACAAATGTGTACACCTATCTAACCAACATCCCTACCAAGACATAGTACATTTCCATCCACCCAAAATGTTCACTTGTGCTTGGCCCACACTGGTTAATCACTTTTTAAATTTATATCACCAGAGATTAGTTTTGCTTATTTTGAGGTCATATGAAAGAAATGACACTGTATGTACTGTTCTGTGGTTGGATTCTCCAATTAACATAATTGAGAATAGTTTTTGAGAATCTTTATTGCCATATGATGAATCAGGGATTTATTTTTTATTGTTAATTAGTGTTCACTGTACAAATATACTACAGTTTGTTTATCACTTGTCCTAAAGATGGGAGTTTGAGTTATTTCTGGATTTTGGCAGTTTCAGTGGAGTTGCTATGAATATACATAAGCAGTCTGTTTTGGACTTAAATTATGATATCTGTTCAGTAAATACATAGGAGTGGAGTCGTTGGGCCATAGAGTATATGTTTAACTTTGTAAGAAAATTCCAAAGGGTTTTCCAGAGTTTTGTATGAATTCACATTCTTTCCAGAATTATATGAACATCCCATTTGTTCTACATCTTTCCTAATACTTGATTATTTCACTCTTTAAAATTGTCTTACATATTTAATCTTTAAAATTCTAGAGGGTGTAGAGTGGTATCTCATTATAGTTTTAATTTTTATTTCCCTGATGAATAAATATATTGACTACCATTTATTCTCTTACTTGACATTCATGTCTCCCTTGGTAAACTTTGTGCCCAAATTTATGTTTTGCTTATTTTTTAGAGTTAAACTTCTTATATTTTTATTTTTTAACTATAAGATTTCCTTGTGTTTTCTCAATAGAAAGCACAACGCATGTACCACAAATACTTTCTTTCATATGTAACTTTCTTTTCATTTTCTTAAGGTGATTTTTCAATGAGCAGAAGTTTTCCATTTTGAAGAAGGCTGATTTTTTTTTTTTAAGATTAGTTCCTTTTGCATCCTCTGTAAGTCATCTTTTCCTATCGTAAGGCAGATTAACTATTCTCCTGTTATCCTTTTATTTCTAGATACTTTATAGATTAATTTTTTCTCTCTAGGTCTATGAAATATCTCGAATTGATTTTCATGTATGTTTCTACATAAGAGTGGGATTTTCCCCATATAATTATCTACTTGTTCCAATATAACTTGTTGAAAAATCTTTTATTTCTCTCATTCCATTTCCTTAGTACTTACATACATGTGTGAATCTATTTCTGGACACTCTATTCTCTTTCAGTGAACTATTTGTCTGTCATTATGCCAATGACATATTATCTTGAATACTGTAATTTTATAGTAAATTGTGAAATCAGCTAGTGTGAGGACTCTAACTATTGTCTTTATTTTTAGGTAATTTTAGCAGATTCTAAATTATTGTCTCATTTCCCTACAATTTTGTAATCAGCTTGGCAATTTCTACAAAAACAACTATTGAGAGTTTAAATGGGGTTGTGTGTGTGTGTGTGTCTATATGTATATGTATGTATATGCATATATGCATATATAGCTTTATTTAACTATAACTGTGTACAAATATTTATATATAAATCTCTCTTTATATATAGAAGATATACCTTGACATAACTAGATCTTTAGTATCTTTATATGAAATATATCTTTCTTAAATATATTTGGGGGATAATAGAATATTTTCAGAAAATTTAAAAAAAGAAAGGAACTTACTGTCAGGGGAGATACCATGATCATGAAGGTAGTTTTCCCGGGGTGAGGCTTATCCATTCATTCCAGATATGCTGACCCCTGAAATTTCCCCAAATGTGGGAAACTTGACTGTGTAATTTGTGGTAATGGGGGACTGCGTTAGAACTCTCACCTGATTATTAAGTGGTTGAAAGACTAAATAAATGGATGAATAAATGAATGAATAAAAGGAAAGACGTTGCTTGTCGGGGATGATAGAAATTTTGATCAGAAGGTGGGCCATTTAAATTCCCTTTATTTATAGGTCAGAAAACTAAAGCAAAATAAATTATTTTGTTATTTTCTTTTTTCAGCTTCTCACAATAACTTGAAAATATAGCATGGAGGTACTTTTTCAGGGTCACAGATGTGGCTAATGGAATATTTTCTGAACCCCATCTGGTGTCCTTTCAATCAGTTACACATGCGACCTCAGGATCAGTTTGGACTATCATAACTTCAAAATTGATATTCCACATTTGGAAAAGAAATTACAACATTCCAAAGTATTCTATTCCCATAAAATGGTATGTTGTGCTTCCAAGCCATTGTTCATTATGTTCTTTCTACCCCGAATGCTTTCTCCATTTTCCACATATCTGAGACCTGACTATTCTTCAAGGTCAAGTTCTCCATCTTAATGAATTTTGTTATTTGGCATTTGTTATTGACAGCTTTGTTAGGCAATGATTTGTATTTTTCATTTCTACTAACAAGAGTCCTGTGTACAGTTGTAAATGGAAAAGCACTGTCTTAAATAATTGTAACTCTCACCATATCATCAGCAAAACTTCACATACGGGTACTTGGAAAATTAATATTGATTGGATAATAGTGGCCATGTAACAATAGCTAACATTGATCATGCCTTACTGTATGCACACATTTTTCCAGATTACTCTTACAATTATATGACTCGGGTAATTTTATTATGTACATTTTATAAATGAGAGCAATGAGAAGTTAAAGAACTTGCCCGTGTTCACAACTCTAACAGTGGTGGAGTTGGGAATAAGCATAGACAACTGGGCATCCATAGGTTCTAGGAATTAGGGCCTTGATACTTTGGGGGAAGGCATTATTCATCCATCGCTCTTAAATATTACAGAAATATTAAGGAAAATATCCTGGAAAATACCTGGCAAGTCTGGTCTCCAACAACTTCTCTGATTTAACGCAATACCACTCCAGTTTTCTCACTGTCCTCTGAGAGTACTGAACTCCAGGATGTTCCCATTTTGGATACCAACAATGATACTATTTCAGGGACTTTACATGTGGTGTTTACTCTGAGCAGAATGCACTCTTAGATAACCGCTGGTCTCACACCTCACTTTCCGTACATCTCATCCACAGTGCTGTAGTATCACAGACTTTCCATACCGAACACCATCTCTGCCATCCCCCTCATTGTCCTGACCTGTCTTCTTTCCTTTATAGCAGATCATCCCATCCCGCAACATACATTTTTTTTTCTAAGTCTCTCTCCACTAGACTCTAAGATTCTTGAGGGCAGAGACTATTTGTATTCCCACTGTCTCTGGTGGCTGGAAGAAAGCTCATTTGTTGAGTGAATAAATTCAAGTCCATAGCTCCTGGAATTGCAATTTAGATTCCTCTTTCAACAAGAAAAATATGTGCATTATGAATAAATGTAACTTAAATGACAGATAAGTATTTTATTTTGTGTCAACAGGAAGTCCAAAATATAACAAAATGGATAATTCACTCTGCTTATTCACAAATTAAGTCACATGTATAGCTTATAATTTATCTCTAGAAAGAGCATGAATAAAATAAAGAAAAAAATGTGTTTATGCCATTAATTTCCCAAAACATTAGCTCATGAAACAACGCTAGAGCCATATTTTACTGCCATCACCATCTTATGCTAATAGGACTATACATGAGATGATAAAAGTTTGGTTTCTTATTAAATGCAAACTTTAAAGAGAAAAAGAATTTTAGGAGTAAGTGGTATTTGGATTCGCATTAATTCAATTTTGGATTAAAGTTCTGTCATTTGTTTGCTGTTTGACCTGTTCTGCAATTGCTTTAGGAAAAGAAAAATCTCTTTATGCTGTTAACCCATTTTCTTACCTGAAAAATGATAATAAAACACTGACTTTATTGGTCATGTGAAGCAAGTTAAATCTCATATGTGCAATCGATTTGTAAAACGTAAATCCCACATTAATATTTTTTACTAAAGAGATGATAACACATGTCTGCTCTTCAAATTTCTCATGGGTTTATTAAACTTAGTTATTTTAAAAGTAATCTGTTCAAAGACTAATTTTATAAATTTGTAGATGTATTAGTGGAGAAAGAGAGAAAGATACTACTCTACAGAAAAAAGTGTGTTTGGAAAAATCTTTCAGATTGATCCAGAAGTAATCAATGTCATATTATCCAGATACTTTGAATACTGGTATATTGCTTTGTTTATGTTATCCTTTAATCTTAAAAATTCACTAATTTTATACAAACAATTGAAATTTACAAATACTTCTTTATTTTCTCAAAGACACAAAAATGATTTTAGATTATACTAGTGTTAAGAAATGTTGGGAAAAATTATAATACACTTTGAAATTGCTTTACCATAATTAGCGTTTTTTTTTTAAATTGAGGATCATCTTTACTTCAGGTTTTCTAATACACCACTTGTTTAAAACAAGTATTCTTGCCAATTATCCATAGTCCATACAACATTTGTAAAGAGCTACCCAAATAAATATGTACATCACATTTTCTCTGGTTTTCCATTACATCACTTGAAAGGCACAGAGGCCCACATTTTCTTTTGAGATAAGTGTCTAGAGTAATGCTTGTGAAATGTTATTGTTTGTTTTCCTTTTTAGGTGTAGCAGAATTTTTTTAAGAAATTTAAATTAGTTTTCTGAGGACTATTCTCCAGGTGAACTAACAACTATAACACCCCAATAGAGACTACAAATATTGACTTAGTAGACCTACTTCATGCACTTGTAATGAATTATCCAGGTTTTTTTAATTTAAAAATTTTATATATTAATCAAAATAATAAATTGAGGATAATAGAACCATGTAGTAGTCCAACTCTTGACAGAATTCCAAATAGTTAATATAAGAGGAAGTTCATCTAGGTCAAGAGAATACAGAACACAGAATTCCAAATAGTTAATATAAGAGGAAGTTCAACTAGGTCAAGAGAATACAGAACATTCAGTGATCTATTTGAGCCAGGACAATCTCATATTCTCTCTGTTTTTCACAATGCCTTATAACATAGAGCATTATGATATGTGTCAATTAAATAATATGCATGAAACTTAGAAAGGTGTAGATCTCAAATTAACTTGTTTTGATGTCTGTTCTTACCCTAATAGAACTTTGATCTGTAAACAGTGTGTGAAATTACTTGAGTATATGCTTTAAAAATAGATAAGTAAATAAATAAATAAAAATAAAAATGTTACCCAAGGGGGTGCCTGGCTGGCTCAGTCAGTAGAGCACAGGACTCTTGATCTCAGGGCCCTGAGTTCCAGCCCCATGTTGGGCGTCGAGCCTACTTAAAAAAAAAAAAAAAAAAAAAAAAAAAAAAAAAAAAAAAAAAAAAAAGAATATAATAGCAAAAATAAATTTAAAAATATGTATGGTCATATTATTATTTTTTTTTAAGATTTTATTTATTTATTTGAGACAGAGAGAATGAGAGACAGAGAGCATGAGAGGGAGGAGGGTCAGAGGGAGAAGCAGACCCCCCGCCGAGCAGGGACCCCGATGCGGGACTCGATCCAGGGACTCCAGGATCATGACCTGAGCCGAAGGCAGTCGCTTAACCAACTGAGCCACCCAGGCGCCCTGGTCATATTATTTTTAAAAAATGCTGCCCATAAAATGGCTTTCTTGGGCTATACTGCAGTTAGTTTTTGAACTTCAATAACCATAGGCTGGGGAAAATATATTCACTGTTATGCACAGTGACATAGTATACAAATCAGCTGTAATGTAATACCTGCTTTGGGTCACACCACTGGTCTACCAGTGTAGTGTTCTCCCCCCTCACCCCACCACCACCCCAAAATGGGAAGTGAGAAGAGAATCTTTTTGGTTTTTCAAGCAATATGTTAGGCTAGGAAATTCCAGATTTTGAGAGAAAATGGCAGTAAATATGATTAGAAACTAACTTCCTAATCCTCCTGACTCCCATCTTCTGCAATACAAGTGGTTAGGAGAGATGTATAGCTCTCTGTCACAGATGTGGCTAATGGAATATTTTCTGAACCCCATCTGGTGTCCTTTCAATCAGTTACACATGCGACCTCAGGATCAGTTTGGACTATCATAACTTCAAAATTGATATTCCACATTTGGAAAAGAAATTACAACATTCCAAAGTATTCTATTCCCATAAAATGGTATGTTGTGCTTTAAGCCATTGGGGGTTAACAATAGGGTGCCAGGAAGGGAGCCAGCAATTTGCTTCTACTCACTCTTCCTACAGTGAAGAGACCTGTGGTGGTCCAAAGACAGGAAACACACACACACAAAAGCTTACCTTCTGAACCCCTTCTGAACTCCTCCTTCTAGAAAGATTTATGCAAAATTCAAGGGCTCTGTGCATAAATTGTTTGGGCTTAGATTCTCCAACCTAGTGAGATTCACCAGCAAGACTTTTCATCACTAATCAGAAACCCCTCCCTTCACTCTTTTCAAACTCACTATTGTGAAGTGAGTCTTCGAGACCATGTTCCAAACACAATCCTAACTTCCAGCTTCAGGAACTGATGTTAAATATATCTACATGCAGCAAAATGGCGTCCGGCCAACGCATTGCCATTTAATTGCTTCACTTACTTGTATTTGGTTGCTCATGCTCAATACTCATCCTAGAGGAGCCAGCCTCCCTCCACCACACTCTCTCCCTAAGATCCGGCCATACAAACATACCACAGGAACAGAACACAAGTACAGTTATTATAGGCACTAATTTAAAAAAGGGTAATCAGATTCCCCATATGATGTGATTTCTAAAATCAAACCAAAAAATGTGCTATTATAAAGTATGTCAAGTAACTAAAAAGGACCCTTCTCTAACAGATTTAGGGATAAAAGTAGGTTTAGAGAATAGGCTTCTGAAGACATCAATAGGTACAGTTTTCTACCTCCATAGTCAGGTGAGCTCTTTACTTGCACTTTGTCAAATTTAAAGAGAAGATAGAGAATTTTTTTGAAACTGAAATCAGCCAAGAGAAAAAAAAAATAAATGCTTGTGAGACATTTCTAATTCTTTGTAGAATTATTATTATTAGCATAGTAATTTTTTAGATGTGATTCTATTAAAAACTTAGAGATATAAACTTGGTATATTTTAATCTATAAGGAGTTTCAAGATCCAGAACTTTCTTGAGAGTTTCCAGTTTGAGAGGAATAGAAATAGAGGAATTATGTTGTATATTGCTTTATTGTGGTAAAATTTGCCATTTGTTAGATTATATATTTGTCTCAATCCTTTGTTTTAAAACAATTGTGAAATTATAGATAAAAATATAAGAAAGGTTGAACAATATCATATCATTTTAAAAAATTACTTCAGGATTGATCACCTACCTGTAAGTAGGGTGGCAGAGTAACCATATGGCCTCGTTTACCTGGGAGAGTTCCTGGGTCTATCTGTGGTTCCAGCTTAGTTATTAATACACCCTCTTTCATTCTCAAAAATGTCATGGTTTGAATGATAAATTATATAACCACTCTGCCTATAACTCATGAAAACAAGAACTCTTTGCTTCTATATTCCTTTTGTTTTCATTTTGGCTTTTTTTAGGAATGAATTTTCTTTACTTTTATTGACATTTTTTCTCAGAAATATAAAAAAGATACTTATTTAAGTATTTAAATATTTCTATTGAAAAAAGTTTATATTATTTGCTCCCTGAATTATTAGCATAGCCCTATCATTATATTCCAGTTTAATAAAATAAAGAAATAATGAGCTGAAGATTACAATAAAAATATTTAATTTAGAACAACTTGCTTTAATATAAAAATTGATAAAACACATTTAGATTTTAAATTATGTATATATATATATATATATGCATATAATATATAGAGAGAGGGACACAGACAGACAGAGACAGAGAGACAAATACACAAGAGACAGAAACAGAGAAACAGAGAGAGACCAAAAAAAGAAGATACAAATATACATACATATATTCCAGAGGGAGTGGAAAAATATTGGTCCACATCTAAAAACATTTAGTGCAACATCTAAAAACATTTTTTTTCTGTTAATATTAAGAAGGCTCTTTGGAATAAACGGCTTCAAAGCACAGCTTGAAATGGACCAATTGTAAGGAACAGAGTGGCAAACTTATGTTACCACGCACAACTGTGAATAGGCTTCCAGACAGCTAAAGTGTGTCATTTAGAAGGAATGTGTTTCCTTTATCCATTGTTTAGAATGATTGAAATACATTGCTCTCACCCAGCTCCTTGGCAAGTGTTTCAATTAAGTGGGCACAAAATTTATCCTAGTGCAGTGTTCTATTATTCTGCTCTGTAGAATATAATTGTATGGGACTTTGGACTTATAGAGGCCTTCCGTTGTCAGAAAAATAAAATAACACATCTCTTTTAAGGTAATAACTGCAACTTTTCTCAGTGGAAATTCTTGTTTGGTAAAAAGCCACTGATGCTGGAACCACAGGGCATTTATTTTCATCAATGTATTAGAAAATAATGGGAAATGCATGTAGCTCAGGAAACTTGTAACCTGCAAATTATTAATCTGTGTAAACAAGAAGCAGAATTACATGGAAGATGGTACCATTGTGACATTTTTGTCATAAAAATAATGTATATATATTGGAGATGAATCATCAACAGAAGATTACCTGGTGCCCAAATGTCCCTCTTGCCTTGAGATGGTAAGAATTTAAAGTAAACAATGACCTATCTTGGTTTTACTCTGCACTATAGAGTAACATAGACATTTTCACACATTCTGCTGTGTGTCCTGGGAGCTGTTCATACCATTGTCCTTTATTTCTTCATTAGATGTTTTCAGCTTATTATTGTTGATGTTCCCAAAGTTTCTTATTTTCTTAAGGTGGGGAACTTAGAATGTTGGAGCAGTATTTAGTCAAATGTTATACACAAAAATCTAATTTCTGTTATTTTCTCAGACTCACACCACACAAACAGGCAAACACAGGTACACACAGGCAAGCACACACACACAAGAAATATTTGAGGCAGATCATTCAATTGTATATATATTAAACAATATCTCACCGAATGGAATAGCACAAAGGGCTCTGTGCTGGAGACCAGGAAACCAAGGCACTTATCTCTCTTTGTCAACAGACTAGATGTGTGTATTTGACTAAATCACCTTCTTTTCTGAATCATTATTTCCTTCTCAGTAAAAAGAGAGAGTTTGTAAACATCTACGTGTTCTCCAATTTTCCTTTTCTTTTCTCTTCTTTCTTTTTTTTTGTATTCTTCAATCTTTTGTTTGATCTATGAACAATTTGTATTTGGAAAACGTGTCATAGAAGAGTAATGCCTCTAACTTCAGAAATTTTTATAGATTTTGTCCATATTTCCCACATTTTTAAAAATTTGCTTTTTAAAGAAAATATCATGAAGATCAAAAAATTCCTCCCCTGCAAAAATCAAATTTGAGTTTCAAAGTAGTAACTTTCCATGACTGTTTAATCACCAACCACATATTTTTACATTGTCATGATTATTCCCGGGAGTAAAATGGGAATTTATGGGCTTTTATCTATCTAAATTAGGCTTGATAGGTGAATGACAGAGCACACACCAACAGGAAGCTGATAGGACTGCAAGTCTCAGAACCTGGTCCTCGCTTTAAAAAGCAACTTTCACCACCACATTGTCAGCTGCTTTTCCAGGGCTTTTCTATAGCAGGCATTCTTTATCATCAATTATTTATTTTCTAAATTTAACTTCCTCTGTTTCATCATGTCCACTAAAAGTTTCCTTGTCATGGGCTTCTAATTTTTTATGACAGTTAGTATAAACGTATCCATTTTTCACATAACTCAAAATTACTCAGACTTAGATTGGATCGAGCACCAATTTTCTATTTGTTTAAGAAGAAAACAAAATCTTTGAGAGATGGTGAGTTGACCAATTTTTGGTGATTTCCTGTGGACTTCCATTTATATACTGAACCAACTGAACCTACTGGGCAGCTTTTCTCCCTCCCCTCTTTTTTTTAAGTGTTTTGCCTTTTCCATATTGTATCTGAGTAATTTGTGACTTTCCATACTGCATCTGAGTGATTTGCTACTTTCCATACTGAAAGTATCCACTGCAGCAAGGAGAGTTGTGGTAAATTATAATAGTGGCCCACATTCTTTATTCTTCCCTGAATATACACTCCTTAGAATGTGACTTTATTATAGTTTTTTTTTTTAAGATTTTATTTCTTTATTTATTTGAGAGAGTGAGAAAGCACATGAGAGGGGGGGAGGGTCAGAGGGAGAAGCAGACTCCCTGCTGAGCAGGGAGCCCGATGCAGGACTCGATTCCAGGACTCCAGGATCATGACCCTAGCCGAAAGCAGTCACTTAACCAACTGAGCCACCCAGGCACCCCTAGAATGTGACTTTAAAGTTTCTCCATGCAAAATCTATTTTCCCTCCACCTGAAGCTGTGTTGGCCTTGTGACTTGCTTTGGACAATGAAATTTGGAAGGTGTGATGTGCTCCTATCTGGTACTTGAAAAGATCTGCTTGCTTCCACTTAGTATTTTGGAAAACTGGGGAGCTGCCAAGGGAACAAATTGCACAAACATGTTGGAGGTAAGAGTTCCCTTGAAGCAGAAATGGGCCATCCCAACATACACCAAGATAGACCACCCAGCACCTGCTTAACCCAGCCCAACAAAGATTAGAAGATATACCTAGCTCTTCCCTCATCTTCCCCCTCAAATTGCCAACCCCCAGAATAGGAGTTATTTTAAGTCACTAGGATTAGGGTGGTATGTTACATAGCAAATACTAGCCGGCTTGATTTCAAAAGGACAGATCATTCCCCACTGGAAAACTGTGGGGGAAATTTGCGCACAAGACTTTACTTATTTAATTATACTAAAATTTCTGATTTTGATGGAACTATGCTATAGAAAGTAGTCAAATAACATGGTGGGGACAAAAAAAAAATCCTTATATTGAGATGAGAGAAAATAATTGAAATTGCCTGGGAGGGATTTCAGCCATATTGGTATTGCATTTAATGGTAGCATTAGGTAGCTCCAGTAACTGTGTAGGCATTTTTTTTCAGTGGAAGGGCAAGTTGTTCTGAGTCTGGTGAATCTGCTTGTAAGTTTCCAGTTTATGGGATAGAAAAAACAAATAGATGGCTGGAACAGCATTCCTGCCATTCAAGAGAGTAAAGGGTCAATACTCATCAATACAGGGGTGATTTGCCAGGAATTTTGAATGTTCTGAGGGGACCTTTATAATTCCTCTATAAATCCGTACCAAACAAATCTATACTATTTTTCCGCAAGACCTGTGGTAGGTTCCCACAATGCTTTTAAATGTCAATTTGGCATTGGGAACTGCTGTTTCACAGCAGAAATTGAAAGTGGCCATCATAGTTATATTGAGAAAAGTAATAATTTGCAATTCAAAGGAAGCTTAGACTTAAAAAAAATAAGTGACTTTCTCATGAGGTTTTAATTCAGATATCATTATCAAGGAGAATAGAATACATGTTGCAATAGAATTCAACAGCTTTCTCACTGAGCACTGCTTTCAAGTTTTCTAGCAAATTGATACAGTCATTATTCTATCAAAATAAACACTCATTGACTAATTATACAGTTCAGGACATCGCCCTGAGCTACTTTGCATGGTGTAAAGTTTCCTTCTTTGAAGCCTCAAAAAAATTTGCTTTGTTTCAGACCTTCTGTGCATATGCTAGGGAACCACCACTAACTTTGGCTCTGGCGAAACATGATAAATTACAGCTGGTAAAAGGCATTAAAAAAAAGGTATCTTGGATACTCTCTAATGCCTTTGTGACATTAGAAGCATTACTGTTATTACTATGTTTCTTGTGTTAGTTTCTCAGAAATATGAACCTATCTGGAGTCCCAAATATCATTGCCATAAATGATAGTTAATGGAGGAGTTGCGTCCTAAGTTTGGCACCACATAGGAGACTGATCTACTTCTAAGGAAACATTTATGGATAATTAATTTCATGATATTCATTTCATTTAGAACTTACTCATGCTATAATGATCAATATCTAGAAAACAATAAAATCCCCTTCAGAGAAAATACATACAGACACAAGCATATGTGTTTATAAACAGACATATTTGTTTATTTTCTTTATGTATGCATATTTCTTTTTTTTATTAAAGATTTTTATTTATTTGACAGAGAGGGTGAGAAATCACAAGCAGGGGGAAGCGGTAGAAGGAGAAGGAGAAGCAGGTTTCCTACTGAGCAAGGAGCCTGATGTGGGGCTCGATCCCAGGACCCTGGGATCATGACCTGAGCTGAAGGCAGATGCTTAACCGACTGAGCCACCCAGGCGCCCCTGCATTTTTCTTTATAAATAAAATGAGCTCTCAGTGTATCAATGGATTTAATTCCGATTTTAGCACATTTAGATTCAATAAAATATTGCTGTGAGGGCTAAACAAATATTTTTAATAATTCATTTGGAGAAGATTGGTATTTATTTGTACATAAAATATTTGTAAACATAAAAAGAAACACACAAAACCAAGTTTTTCAGGAGAATTTAAAATATAATTTTATAATGGTGCCAGTTGTTAGTGTTACCCAGTGGTAAATTAATTCAATGTTTTGATCAAATATTTGTTTATAAATATATGGATTGAATAGTCTATGTGATACCTTACTTATGGTAATGGGTTTTTCATATCACATTATTTTCTTTGGATGATATTCATAGCATTTTAGTTAACTCTTATTTTTTATTTTAACAGCCATTTTGTAGGAAATATTTTGTTCCCTTAAAGTCAATTATGAATCCTTCCACTCTGTGAACTATAAGTCAAGTTAAAACACAGAAGCACACTGCCCCACAAGTGAAATGATTCAGTTCAATCCCTTAATAGCTCAATTTGCTCTACCCACAGCCTCTGGAAAAGTGTTTCGATGTATCAAGATGTCTATTCCCCCATATCCCTTTTGCTAGCTAGAACTTTTTGGCTCTTGGATGAACATGGAAAGACTGTAAGAAAAATGCCTTGAGGACAAGAACTAATTGATACACCCAAACACAAAAAAAAAGTAGACAAGAAATTGTGACTACATTAACTGGAGGCTACATAGAAAAGGCTTACACCAGAGATTCTCAACAATGGAGATTAAGCCATCTTCTGAGAGAGCAGGAGAAAAGAGGAGGCCTGAAGAATGACAGTGAAAAACATGTTGCACATTTGGTGCCAAAGAGAAAGCCAGAGAACAAGCCTCATTCACTTACCATTTTCTGGCGTCAGGCTCTTCTTCCCATGAAGAACACTGTTATCATTCCACAGTACGACGTGAATAAAAACTTCCACCAAAGCCCAACTTATGTGACTTTAGCTTCATTGGATTTCTATTTCCAACAGCCGAAACTTTTAAACCTGGTATGGAAAAAAAAAGTGATAGTGTTTAACATAAATTCAGGTCTTATTGTAATCAGTCATTTTGTTGAAAAGTGTTTGGCTTAAAATATATACATAATGTAAAGGGAAAAAATATACTTTCACAAATAAGGAGGAATTGATTTGATAATTCTCTGGTTACTTGAATTATCCATAGCAAACCCTTCTACTTTAATGTCATTTATTGAGTGATGATTCTATTTTCAAACAGTAAACAATTTTGACAATACTATCTATGGTGGAATGTTGAAATGAATCAATAATTTTCATAGAAAAAAATCTCATTGTTAGCAAAACAAGCCTATTAAACCTAAGGTTATTTCCTATTGCTTTCAACTTTTGAAAAATGCTAACACTGCCAGATAGACCTTCTTGTAAAATTAGAAGCAGACTGATTATAGATATATAAGCCAGTGATATGTGTCAGCACTTTCTAAATCTGTGTTGGTGCTTTCATCCCAAGTATAATCAAGGCCAATCCTCTGCCAGCCAACACATCTCGGAAATGTTGTACAAAAAACTTATGGGTATATCTATAATGATTTGCCCATGCCCTTTACAGTACGAAGAATCCCTTAGGAAGCAAAATGTACAGTAGCCTCAGTCAGAACATATAGGATTATTTAATCCAAAGTACCCATTTAAAAAGTACAATTCTAGATTGAAAATACAGATAGAAGAAAGCATTCTTCTAGTTGTATATTAATTAGTTTATTTTTGCAGTCATAAGAAAAATATATCTAACAAGTGCTTATTCTAAATTATCCTCAAAAACAAATTCTATCATTAAAGCTTTCCAATCTAGTAGGAAAAAAAAAAAAAACCTTGTGAATACATAAATAATTATAATTTATTTTAGAAATTTCAAATTACCTAAGAGAGGTATGGTAAAATAAATAATTGTGTTGCTCTGGGTTGTATTGTGGTAACAAAATACTTACAATCTCAGTTATGTAAAACAACAAAGGCTCTCATGGTCTCCGAAGGACAGTTAGGAGCTCTCCTATTTTTATTTAAACTCCAAGACCCAGGCTGACAGAATAGCCATTCCTAGCCCATTTGCCTATCATAGCAGAATAAAAATAAAACTATGAACCTGGTACTTATTGAACTGGTACTAAATGATCTGACCCAGAAGAGACACAATTCTCTTTTGTGGGTATGGCCCACAAATAGTCACAGGGATCCTCCCAACAATAGGAAAAGCAGAACAGAACATTCAGGCTTGCATGGGACCAGACAGCCAGTAGAATTAACTCAGCAGTAATACAACTATAAGGAGTTGCATTTGATTTGATCTTCAAAGGTGAACAAGAATTGGACATGTGGAGTTTGAGGAAAGGTTTTCCCAAACAGTTGGCACATCATGAATCTAAATACAAAATGGGCATATTGTATACAGAGAAGGAATACAAGGAGTGTCACTCAACCAGGTATGTGCCTGATGTCAAAGAAAAACTGCACTGGACACTTGTTAAAGGTATGAATGAAGATTTTGTTCAGAGTACCACAGTCGGAGAAAAAGACAACAATACACCCTGAGTATAGTTCAACTAAGAAAAGGTGACTAAGGGAAAACATAGAGGAAACAAAAGACTCTATAGGAAAAATGGAAAAGTGCAGAAGAGCAACAAGTGGGAAATTAGTGAAAATGATTTGGTATTGTGGGTTGGGACAATGTGTGTTGTGTGGTTTGGCAGCATTGCGTTTTTTTAAGCAAAACTCAGCATTGGGGCTAGGGTCATCTTTAGGGACAAAGACTAGTACATCTGGAAGCCAGTCTAAATTTTGTGAAGGGGTTCCTCAGTCATGCAATCAGTTAAGCATCCGACTCTTGGTTTTGGCTTAGGTCGTGATCTCAGAGTTGTGAGATTGAGCCCCCCATTGGGCTCCACACTGAGTGCAGAGTCTGCTTGAAATTCTCTCCCTCTCCCTCTACCCCTACCTCCACTCCTGTACTCACGCATGCTCTCTCTCTCTCTCAAATAAATAAATAAATCTTAAAAAATATAAATTTGGTGAAGTCTCTTAGCTCATTTGTTCAAATGCTCTGTGCCATGAGGGAGTTCACTTTGATAAAACCGAAAGACTGAAAAATGGTAGGAATCAGATCATAAAGTAATTCTGCCTAGTTCCTACATCCAGACTTTTATAAAATTTTGGGAGTGGAAGACTCATATGATCTGAATTTGGATTTGATAAGGTGGATATGGAGACTGTAGTATGATGAGTTACAAGGGAAACATAACTAGGAGAATGGCCAATTTGAATCTTGGTGAAAAAATTATGTGAGAGATTATTAGGAATGAATGGGATATCGTCTAGAGAAACTCACCACTCACTGTTTTCCTTTGCAATCACACAACTCTTCTGACATCAGACATGTGGGTTTTACCCCATCCCAATCAATTCTCTATCGCTAGCTAGACATTCTACAATTCAATTCAGTTCTGACACTAATCAGAGTTAGCACAGACCCCATAGGTTAAGAGCTCAATCCCACAAGACTACCTCCCACTCTAGATGTCAACCACAAGTAGTAGGTCCTCACATTACCCATAAGTTCTGTTTGACATGACTACAAATCACGGGTTCCCACACATCACCCCCCACCAGGTTCAAAAATTTGCAAGAGTAGCTCATTGAACCCAGGAAAAATAGTTTACTTACCTTTGAAAATTTATCATAGACATCATGTTCCTGTCCGCGGTCACCTTTGCCAAGAGCAAGTCAAAAACCATTCTGGTGAAAATGCTGAGCCAAGCTGGGACAGGTTACTCCTTCAACACTAAGAGAAGCCAACTATGGGGAAACTGACTCTCTTGCATTATGATTCATTGTGAAAACAAAAGTCCTCTTTGTGGAACAGAAGAAAATATGTTCCCTCTAAACAATGGATTGAAAACGAATTTGATCTATAAATGAGAATACTGAGGGTGGGATACTGAATCAGAAATTCTGCAGCATGTAATAAAAGAAGAGGAAATGGCATAGAATCACTGCCTCCTGTGATTTGAAGGACGTTGTGAAGAAAAACAATGTACTGAAAGAAAGTTCTTCATATTAGGACATATATCACTGCATCACATTTATTTATCTTTCTGGATATTTTATAGCCCTTAATAAAAAATATTGAAATAAAAAAAAGAAAATTTATCATATAGGCTATTTTAAAGGATACAAATGAATAGCCAGATAAAGAGATACATAGGGTGAGGTCTGGAAGGGTCCCAAGTGCAAGAGTTTCTGTCCCCACGGATTTGGAGCGTGCCACTCTCCAGGCATGCTGAAGTATTCACTAACCTGGAAGCTCTCCAAACCCCATTATTCATGGATTTTAATGGAAGTTTCACTGAGTAGATATGATCAATTATTGACTCCTTTTCCAGTCCCTCTCTCTTCTTTTGAGGATGGGAGCTAGGGTTGATAGTCTAGGCTTCTAATCATGGTTTGGTCTTTCTTGTGATTAACCCCCATCCCAGAGCCCATCAAGAGCCTCCTCATTAGAACAAAGATGCTCTTATCACCTAAAGAAATTTAGGAGCTTGGGGTGCCTGGGTGGCTCAGTCAGTTAAGCATCTGCCTTCAGCTCAGATCATGATCCCAGGGTCCTGGGATCGAGCCCTGTGTTGGGCTCCCTGTTCAGCAGGGAGCCTGCCTCTTTCTCTGTCCCTCACTCTACTGCTGCTCTCTCTCTCAAATAAATAAATAAAATCTTAAAAAGAAAGAAAGAAACTTAGGAGCTTTGTGTCAGGAACCAGTGTAAAAGAGCAAATATTAGGAGAAACTGGAGTATATAATATATTTTTTCTTATTTTTTCAAAGGTAAAAACTGAGATATAATAAATATGATTATGATTTTGGAAACAAGGGGAAGGGGAAAAATAAAGAAGGACTCAAAGTTTTTCAGCCTGCATAATTGCTAGAAATGATTGTGATATCATCATGAGAAATAAGGAAAAGAGTAAGAGGATCTAGTGTGAAAATAATTTCCATGTTTTTAATTAATTCTAAACTCTCTGCTTCCCTGGTTTGTTTATGATCAGAGCTACCCCTTTCCATTGTCTTGCTCTGTGTGGTATCATAGGGGAACTTATTCTTCAGCCAATAAGAGTCCCTATCTTCAGGTTTACAGGCATTGTCTCCAGCTTTACCTACTCTGTGGTTGTAGCTGTCTCTGGATAGACCTGTGGGCTTCCAGCATTGGGTGGATGCCCCTATCTCCTGGGCTCTGGTAACATGGCTTCCTCCCTTTGTCTCTCCTGCCTCGTGGTTAGAGCGTGCAGATGTGTAATCAGCAAATCACCTCATTGTCCCTTATTGGCTTTTCAGCTCTCTCATGAGCTATGTGAAAAATTTACTGTGTTAATTCCCTTAGTTTGAAACAACAGACTGGTTTCTGTTTTCCTGATTGGACTTTGACTGAAACATATAAAAACAAAATCATAGGAGATATAGACATACCAGTGGTTCATAATTTGTGTGTGTGTGTCTGTGGCAGGGGTGGGAGGGGAAGTGGGTAGAGATCTCTGATCTATTTTGGAATCTGAAGACAGCTCTAGACCCTTCCATCAGCTGTACCTATATGTGCACACACACACACACACACACAGATAGATTGGCAGACCTATACTCCCAACACTTTTCAATATAAGTATAAGGCCTCACTAAGGCATGATCTGTGGACCTCTACTTAACAATGCTTGTTTCCAAAAAAACAAACAAACAAACAAACAAAAAAAACAATGCTTGTTTCCTTCACGTTTTTCTTCACTCTTTTTTAGACTACTGCTGAGGATTTGGGTTCTATGTTGAGGAAATATTTCCACCAGTTTAATCTCCATTTAGGAGTCATGAATACCCATGAAGATGCAAATTATGGCTTAAATATATTATATATTAATTAATTTTATGGGCTTTCTGGTCAGTGTGAATATTGTGAAATCTATCAAAGGTTGAATTATTTTGTAGATCCTTTACTGAAGTCAATGTGTTAATAGGAATTTTCTTTGTCATGGTTTCATTAAATAAACTGAATACAGGGGCGCCTGGGTGGCTCAGTCGTTAAGCGTCTGCCTTCAGCTCAGGTCATGATCCCAGAGTCCTGGGATCGAGCCCCGTATCGGGCTCCCTGCTCCGCAGGAAGCCTGCTTCTCCCTCTCCCATTCCCCCTGCTTGTGTTCCCTCTCTCGCTGTGTCTCTCTCTGTCAAATAAATAAATAAATAAATAAATAAATAAATAAAACAAAAAAAATAAATAAATAAACTGAATACAAAGCAATCTGGCTTTCATCTCAGTTGATAAAAGTTGGAGCATAATTAAAGGCAACTAGGGGCATCAATCTATATGTTACAGTTTTTTTTTTTTTCTTCCTATAACAAAACAAGATTTTATTTAGCTTCGTGCAGTCAATAAAAAGAAAGGTACAATGGATCTGAACTATTGTGTTTTGACCAGAAACATGGTTTCTGGAAAACTTTGACCTGGCTCTTGGCTAATACTTCAAAATAAGGGATTATAGAGAGTGCTATTTCCTACCAGGAACATCTCAAGCTCTTCTTGCTTTCTATCTTCTTGCTTTTTGCACACACCGTTTCCCATGGCACACGTGATATTTTTCTGGGACAAAGGTCTGATGATAGTGTCTTGTAAATGTTTACCCAACACAGTATTAGCTCAAAATTGTCTTCAATACATTCACTGAGACTTGATCAAGCTATTTCCCTTCATTCTGATTGACTTACTCTCTGCATGTTTGTCCAGATCATCTTAACCTTAAAATTAGGTCTGTGATTTCAACTTTCAGAAATGGAGGGCATAAAACAACACAGATGGAGCTAGAGGGTATAATGCTAAGCAAAATAAGTCAAAGACAAACATCATATGATTCACTCATATATGGAATTTAAGAAACAAAACAAACTAGCAAAGGGAAAAAATGAGAGAGATAAATCAAGAAATAGACTCTTAAAAAAATAGAAACAGCTCTTAACTACAGAGAACAAATTGATGGTTACCAGAGGGGAGGCGAGTAGGGGGATGGGTTAAATAGGTGATGGGGATTAAGGAGTACACTTGTGATGAGCACAGGGTGGTATATGGAAGTGTTTAATTACTATATTGTACACCTGAAATTAATATAACACTGTATATCATCTAAGTGGAATTAAAATAAAAAAAAAGAGAAATGAAGGATATACTTACCATTGAGTGAGCCATTGATTTAGCAAATTCTAATGCATTAGCTATTGGTTCTATCATTGTCCTTCAGGGCAGATGAGGAAATTCCTGAACATTTAATTTTTTATTGGCAATAAATTTGTGTCACCATTGGTTTAATCACATAACACTACTTATTGTTTATTCAAGATGTACCAACATTGTATATGGCATTGCTGTATGCACTATAGTTATATAAAATGAATAAGTGGGGCACCTGGGTGGCTCAGTCGTTAAGCGTCTGCCTTCGGCTCAGGTCATGATCCCAGGGTCCTGGGATCGAGCCCCACATCGGGCTACCTGATCAATGGGAAGCCTGCTTCTTCCTCTCCCACTCCCCCTGCTTGTGTTCCCTCTCTCACTGTGTCTCTCTCTGTCAAATAAATAAATAAAATCTTAAAAAAAAAGAAAAAAGAAAATGAATAAGTATGTTTTATTTTAAGGAGTTAACAATTGCATGTTAACAGTTTTACTTCTAGGGTATATTTCTCTCTCAATGGCCTTGAATTTCTATATGAATGTTGCCTATTTGTGATTCTTGGAGTCAACTCAGCATGAAGAACAAATGTAATTCTAAATAAATACTCATATATACAGAAACATACTTTTTAAAAATTTTATTTATTGATTGATCTATTTATTGTTTGAGAGAGAGAGAGAGAGAGCAAGCGAGCAGGGGGAGGGGTAGAGGGAGAGGGACAGAGAGAATCTCAAGTAGGTTCCACACTGAGAGTGGAGCCCGATGCAGGACTCTATCTCATGACCCTGAGATCATGACCTGAGCTGAAATCAAGAGTCAGATGCTTAACAGACTGAGCCACCCAGGAACCCACTTTTTTTTTTAATCAAGAAATCATTCTATCACTGTCTTACATGTTTATGTAATCAGACTAACCTCACAGGGGAGCTTACAGAGACTTCTGAGGAGAAAAACCTGCCTATAACTTTTATGATCACTTAAGAAATTGTCATAGATAAATTTTGCTAAATAGAATTATTCATCTCATTACATTTATACAATTGATGTCTTTGCTGTGTTTTTGCCTTTGCCACCTGGTTCTTAAATCAAAGTTAAATGATGATAAAACCTACAGCCATACTACTCTTTATGTGTTTCCTTAAAACAGAACACATATTAAAATGTTGTAAATAAATATTTTTTAAATACTAGATCTAAAAAGAATGAATCTGGTATTAGAATCACTATAAGGCACAGATTCCTTTGTGTTTGTCAACTACTGACCTATAATAAACCACCCCCAAACTGAGTCTTAAAAGGATAAGTATTTACTCTTACTCAGTTTCCAATTATTCATTCAACTGGGTTGTCTGCTTCAAACTGCTCATATACTGGCCCAGCTCTGCTGACCTCTGCTGGCCTTGGTTAGGATTAGTTCCAGGCCATGGGTTCAGTTGAGGTCTACTGTAAGTGCCTTTTATTTTTCGGAGACCATCAAGCTACTCAGCATGTCTTCATGGTAAAGGCAGAGTACGAGAGAGAGAGAGCCCAGAGCATATGTACATGTCAATCCTCTGCTTGCATCACATCTGCTAATATGCCAGTGGCCAGAGCAAGTTACAAGTTCAAAGATAAGGAAAAGGCAAAAGTACTCCTCATGTGGAAATAAAATGTCAAAGAACATTCTAATGTACAACACAGCACATAATAACCCCATTTTCTGAGTTCTACCCAAAAAGTCTCACTAAAAATTAGAGGCTTGAATGAATTATAATGGTGATTGATTTAAAAAAATGGTCTTTTGACTCCACAGTCTGTGTATTAACACTTTGTATCACCAGCTTCTAGTGTAGTGCGTCCCACATATGAGGCATTCTATAAACATTTACTGACAGACTGGATGGGTGACATCGTATAAGACACATATATATGCTGCCAACATAATAATGCCCAACCAGGAGAAATAGTTATATTCTTGTACCTAGAAAAATTTTTTTTCCACACAGTACAAAAAGAAATATACATATATCAGCTCATTGAAAAACAATAATGAAGATAATTCTCACTGACTCACCTTCCATGGACATTCTCCACTGTATTAACTCTCCTGGAAGAAGTTGCATTAATTGTTAGATATTTAATTAGATTTGCATTAATGGCATAAACATAATATGAAAATTTCCTTTGATTCATGTTGTCATTTTGGGATCACTAATCAACTGAGAGGTATGAATAATCATGGCAGGGGACTGAGATTTGAGGATTGAGATTTTTTTTTTTTTTAATGAATCTGGTATCATTAGATGACTATATAGTTTAAATTATACAATGTGAAATCCTATTAAATCATCACATATGAGTCAATGCCCAGAAGACTATTTTTGTTCAGGATAGAATAACTCATTTTTGAGGACCTTAGGAAGGCAAACCTCATGTTTTAATGAAAGGTCACATCATAAATCCACTTAATTCCTTCATTTTAGTGTAAGGCAGAATCTGTTATTCCCCTTCATTGAGAATAAAAGTGGTTTGAAAAAATAAATAAGACTTTGGATTTAATAACTTTGAAAAATTCTGTAATTTTAACTCATTTTACCAATGTTTTTATTCATAGTTATTATTGGTAAAGAACTCAAAGTGACTTGGGATCTATGTCCCAGTTTTTTTAGTATCAGCTAAATGAGCAAATTCTTCCAGTAATACATATCTTTTTCCACAACACACACTTGCTAGTGTGCGTGCATGCACACACACACACAAATACTCTACATCTACACGTCCCTCTTTATCACTATTTATTTTGGCTTTATAAAATCTCTTAAGTTCAGGATCAAAGTCATTGTTCTGATTTCTGTATCTCTGATGAAATCATAAAATGCTTTCTTCACTGCCTCTCCTTAGGAATAATCATTATCACATTCTTACACTGCTCTGTAATGAATGATTGTGTGCCTTTCACTATCTCAAGAAGACCATGTGTCTCCAAAGTCAGGAACTATGTTTTGAATCTTGGTCTATGTACAATGTCCATCACAAGGCCTTGCTCAGATTTGTTTAAAATTTGTTTTCTGGGGGCACCTGGGTGGCTCAGTCGTTAAGCGTCTGCCTTTGGCTCAGGTCATGATCCCAGGGTTGTGGGATCGAGCCCCGCATCAGGCTCCCTGCTCGGCGGGAAGCCTGCTTCTCCCTCTCCCACTCCCCCTGCTTGTGTTCCCTCTCTCGCTGTGTCTCTCTCTGTCAAATAAATAAAAATAAAATCTTTAAAAAAAAATTTTGTTTTCTGAACTAAACCCGTAGATTTAATTGGAATAGTCTCTTCCAAAGTACCCACTGATTTTTGTCTGAAGTGAATTTGCAATTTCTCAGTTTGCTTTTTATGATTAGGTTTGCAAACTTTTTTTCCCCCAATGGATTCTGAACACACTATAATCAACATTTTTATAATTTTGAATCATAGAAACATATACACAATTGGTAAAATATGTACTATATTGGTTGGGGTAAGTATTCAGCTGAACTAGAAAAGCGTGATAATAACACAATAAAATGGACACATGAACAGTTTGGTAAGTAATGCAGATGCTTTATTTATGATCTATGTAATTTACCTTATTTTAACTGGGTCACTTCCTTTTTTTCATCTATCACATGATGGGACTGAGAAAAATAATTTTGAAAGTTCTCTCCATTTCCAAGAGAAATATAGTAAAATTTTAAAAAAATCTATACAAAATAACATTTTTGTTTTTTATAGTCACTTCCTATGTGCTTTTGATCTAAAGTCAAAATTACTAGTTTAAATATATGTTAGGTTTTTAGGGACACCTGTGTGGCTCAGTCAGTTAAGTGTCCAACTCTTGGTTTTGGCTCAGGTCATGATCTCAGGGGCCTGGGACCCAGTCTTGCATCAGGCTCCATGCTCAGCGGGGCGTCTGCTTGAGGAATTTTCTCCCTCTCCCTCCATTCCTCCTCCTGTTCACGTGTCTCTAAAATAACTATATAAATCTTTTAAAGAATGAATGCTAGTTTTCAGTATTCATCAGTTAAAGTTGAAGTAGAGAAATATTAACAATAATGACTATTAGAAACCCAAGGCATTGAAATTTTTTCCCAACTAATTTTATCAGAGGAGTACCTATATAAGATTCAAAGCCACACTTTGAGTTTTATTGATGTCACATATGCTTTGAAGTTCTATTTAATAGAATTTGTAAGCTATCCATCTCTTTATGTGTATATGTCATAAATATTAAATAAACGACATGTTATCTTAGCTGTCACCAGTAAGGAGTTAGGTAACAGATGATTATTGAACTTTTTTCATTTCAAATATGTGTACTGTACATATAAATCTTCAATCTATAATCATAGTCTATAGAACAAGGAGATACAGAATTGACGAGGTAAGCACACACTGTTTTAAGAAGGCACTACTTTTAAATGGCATAAAATATTTTCACAAATTGATTTGTTTAGGGGAACCATTTAAAAATATGTTGTCATAATTATTTTAGAAACACAAGTAATTTTTATCATTATTTTGATTTTCAGTGTCTATTCAAATATTATCCCCACAACTATAACATTGAGTTGCTGAAACAAAATCAACATCTTAGAAATAAGGAAATTAAAGTGCAAGAAAAATAATTAACTTAGAGCATTATTTATTTATTTATTTTTACATTGTCGACTTGGTTAACCTAGAATTGTTTCCTAGAATCCTCTGTCCTATACTCTACTTTGTTAATTGGCCCAAAAGATAAATCTGTGAAAGTTTCAGAAGGTAAAAGTGAACGAACAGTCTTTACTCTCTGAAATCTCTTGTAGCAGAGGCCAGGAATAACAAATGAAAAGACATAGGCGGATTCTAGCTAGTTCTTGCTCCCCTTGGCTTCATGTCCACCTCATCTCCCCCAGTAGAATAATTAGGGAGTCAAATGAGGTAATGACTGCAGGCATATGGTGCTCAATAATATTAGTCAACATTTTCATCATCAGTATGATTCTCTGTATCACTAGCCCTTGGCAACATGTACCACCAAGTCTGATAGATTTTGACAGCTATTATTAATATGCATTAGAAATATAGAGTGTTAGGGCAGGAAGGGATTTTACAGATTACCTAATCCAGTCCTGTTATTCTTATTCTTATTCTTATTTTTATGAGAAAACAGATGGCCCGCCAGGTTAAATGACTGCCCAGGTCCAAATCCCCTTAGCAGCAGAATTGGCATCAGACATCTCAGTCCAGTGTCTTTTGTTCTCAATTTAAGAAAATTGTAACTTTGTATCAAGCATGAACTAAAGATATCCAAATATCTCTCTTATACTGTTAAACCTGTTTCCATGTTACCTCTTCTCATTTTAATATAGTCATTGACATTTTGTAATTAATTAAAATCTTCCCAAAAGGTGCCAGCTTAATGACTGTAGAAGCATGGCAGAAATATGCTGATGAAGGAAAGCCCCAGCAGCCTGAGAAAATATATTTTCCAATTTCTAAGAACCAGTTACCAAAAGAAATTTTGCTTACTCTTAAAAATTGGGGATTTTAATGGTGGAAAATGAATTTCAAAAATTAAAATTATGAAAGTGTTAATAAATCAGTTTGAAAGGAAGGTAGCATCTGACTTATAATGAGACAAATGATTTTTATTCTCCCCTCTCCCCCAAAACAGCAAATATATACATATATATTAATATATATATTAGACAAATACATATATATTAGACAAAAAAGCATATATATATTAGACAAAAAAGTGTATATATATATGTATATATGACAAAAAAGTTACAGAACTCAATTATCAATAAAACAAATAGTCTCCCTGCCATTATGAACATTCTTTGTGGAAAAAAATTTGTACCATCCAGACATGTATGAATATGATAGAAAATGCCAGGCAACAAACGCATGTTAATTGCTTAATAATTGTATAAGTTATAAAATGCCAAATGCCAAAATGTCTAAATTCCATTTCAACTTTAGAAATGCTATTAAAAAAAAAAAAAACTTTCAAAAAGCATTCTACCACTTTTCCCTTAACATCAAAGTTTTTCTTTTTAATTAATCACCTACAGATAAATAAGAACTTCAACCAGACTCACAAAATGACCCATCAAGAAATATGCTTACTATATCTATGGCATGTTGATGATCTTATTGAGAGAGAGAGAGACAGAGACAGAGACAGAAAAAGAGAGAGATGATTCTGTGTGTGTATGTGTGTTTGGGGAGGGGCAGATTAAAAGGTGACATAGACATAGAAAAAGAGTCTTTGTTTTGGGTGTTTTAAGCTTGTTAGATGATAAAAATGCTGACGCAAATTCATTTCAAACTGCAACATTTCAGGGGTGCCTTTGGGTGGCTCAGTCTGTTGAGCCTCCTACTCTTGATTTCAGCTCAGGTCATGATCTCAGGGTCATGAGATGGAGCCCTGTGTTGGGCTCCATGCTGGGCATGAAGCCTGCTTAAGATTCTTTCTCTCCCTCTGCCTCTGCTCGTGCTCTCTATCTCTCTCTCTCTCACTCCCCCCTCAAAAAACAAGAAAACTACAACATTTCATCATTATAAAAGAACAGAAATTGAAATGCATTCTTATTTTAAGTTAAAGAGACTTACTTAGATGTTAAAAAGTATAAAGACATGTTACGTAAAGAAACTATTAAAAAAAAGAAACTATTTAATAACTGCTATCGTCATTAACATGTATTAAGAATCCCAATTCCATTTGTCAATTATTCCTCAATAAAATTAAAGAAACTATTTTTTAAGTCACAATATGCTATATGATATAAAACAGAATGAGGGTGGAGGGATGTGGTATACCGCCATTCCAGAAAAAAAACTGATTTCCTGAATAATAGACTTAAAGACCAACGGCTTCAGGCAAGATTTGATTTGTGTCTTGGATTTATCAGTCTCCAAGCAATGAACTGGGGGAGTATACAAGGTAGGAGGCAGGAAGACAGGTTACAAAACTACTGTAATTAACTAGAAGAGAATTTAAATGGTTGCAAAAGATGGATTTATTCAAAACTATTAAGGAGATAGAATTGACTGAGCTTATTTACTATTTAAATATAGGGTATGAAATTAAGTGAAGAATACAGATTGACCTTCATTCAGTTATTTTGTTTGTGTAACTGAGTTAAAGGAGTGGCTTACACTGAACAAATATAGAAGAGGTAAGAAGATAGGGAAATGTAATAAATGTAATAAACTTAGTTTTAGATATATTGAGTAATTTGTTCCTGAACTTTAGAACATATGTATGGTTTAGATATATATAAATGGGTGATAGCTGAAACCACAGGATTTTGATATTATTCAAAAAAAGTGTGTGGAGAATAATATATAATAACAGACTGTGGTGGAAGACCAGCATTTTACTCATTGACAAAGGATGCCAAACCCACATTATTAAGGGCTGTTAAGGAATCTTTAAAAAGAAATGGAAAGGCCTGGAAAGAATAGTTATTTTCTAAAGGAAAAGAAAATGGTATGTATTTGTTGGCTTAGGACTACCTTAGTAAAGTACCATAAACTGAGTGGCTTTCACAACAGAAATCTATCGTCTCACAGTTATGGAGTCTAGAAGTCTGGGATCGAGTGTTAGCAGAGCTGGTTCCTTCTGATGGCTATAAGTGAAAATCTCTTCCATGCTTCTTATGGTTTTCTGGCAGTCGTTGGCATTCCTTAGCATGTGGAAAAATCACGCCAGTCTCTGCATTTATCTTCACATGAAATTCCCCTCATTCACATGGTATGCCCAAATTTCCCCTTTCTGTAAAGACACCCCTCAGGTTAGAACCCCAGCAGAACAGAATGAGACTCTGAATGAGCAGAACAGAACAACCCTATTCCAAGTAAGGTCACATTCTGATGTGGTTGAGATTAGGTCTTCAAGATATGAATTTTAGAGGGACACAATTCAATCCATAGCAGGATTTTAGAAGGCAGCTGTCAAATTAAAAAAAAAAAAAAAAAAATCATACATTCAACATAGAGTGCAGATTAAAAGTGTATATTAAATGTGACCATTAAAAAAGTCATTTTAGGGATATCTGGGTGGCTCAGAAGTTAAGCGTCTGCCTTTGGCTCAGGTCATGATCCCAGCGTCCTGTGATTGAGCCCCACGTCGGGCTCCCTGCTCAGTGGGAAGTTTGCTTCTCCCTCCCCCCGTTTGTGTTCCCTCTCTCGCTGTGTCTCTCTCTGTCAAATAAATAAATAAAATCTTTAAAAAAAAGAAAGTCATTTTAACTAACCAGTTTCAGTTGGTGATAGAGGTAGAAACCTGAAATTACTTATCTAGTTTAAATGATAAACTAGAGAAAATGAATTTAAACTTTTTTTTTTTTTTTTTTAAGTAGGCTTCATGTACAATGTGGGGCATGAGTGACCTGGAGACCAAGAGTCACATGCTCTATGACTGAGCCAGCCAGGAACCCCTGACCTCTTCTTTAAAAGGCACTTGAATATGAAGTGAAGGACAAATATAAAGAAGCAGTTAGAAGAGGGTGTTTGTTCTTTTAATAAACACAGGAAAAGGTAGGTGTTTTGGTGTTTAACTTAATTTGGCCTACCATGAAGTTGCTTTTGAAAAAGAGTCTCATGGAGGTAGACCTCGCCTATTTCTGCATGCAAATTAGTATTGTAGAATGAGCAACAGATTGGAATCGCAAGATCCACTGTGTGGTCCTGGATCTCAAGTGCCTAAGCTGTAACTTTGAGTGAACTTATTGACTCATTTCTCTGACCTCTAAATTGTAGAGAATAATATTACTATACCAGAATGTTATGAAAATTAAATGGTTGTTTGCCAAAAGTGCTTTTTTTCCCCAAAATATTATATATTAGATATTTTTTTTTATCTGACCAGCTTCATTGTAGTCGAAGTCTTAGTTCCTCCATTTCAAAATTATTTGTGGTAGCTATAAAGCATTTATGGAAATTTAGAGCATGCAGAATTGCATTTCTTCTGATTGCTAGAGCATAATAAGTATTGCTAGAAACTCATTCATCTATCTGAAATACTACGGTTTTTTTTTTCTTAAAATATTAAAGGAGTGTATTGCTATAAAACTATTTTTTGAATAATGGTGATGATAGCAACAAATCTTAAGAAACCTTTATGAACAACACTGGAAACACAGAATGTGCAAAACGAAGAAGACAGTGAAAACGGAAACATTTTTGAATTTAATAAAATAGCCACAATCTCATTCTGGCACATGGACACCAGACTTGGAGAAATATTAATAACTATTGTACTCACATCTGTAATTCAACAAAATGTAATTTTATATCCTTTCTTAAATCATAAAACTCTAATAAGAATGATTGATTAAATTAGAACTGTGTGAGTAATGAAAATGATGAAATGCAGTAAATGGGAAACCACAATTGTGTTTCAATCACAAAAGCCTTAGGTATTTAGTTCCAAAACCTGAAAGCAGACGTGCCACTTAAAGATTAATATTAAGTTTTTGAAACTGCAGTTTCTCATCTTAAAATGCCCTCTTTGCCCCAATACACTGCATTGAAATGTGTCAAATTTATATTCTGTTCATCTGCAATACCAGACTGTCTGACAGCCTATAACAGTGCAAAATTTACCCAAAGGTTTTATTTAATTAAACTAAATCTTTAAGGACATATGTTGTGTTGTAGCTTATGTTATCATTTTGGGATACATGTTGCAAGAAGAGTGATACCCAACCTATCACATCACACTCCACAGCTTTGTGTGCCCAACATCACGCCACCTTCAGCTATCACTAATACCGTGGGCATGCTGTTCTGCTTACTTTGGCAAGCATGCTGTGTGTATCAAGCATAGTTTCGATTTTTCCCATACAGAGGGGAAATTAATATTGTTAATGCTTTAGATAGACAATCTCCCTTAACTTGTCATTCTGGTGAGGGACAGAATTCTCCAGATGAGTATGCTGTGGTGCATCATTAGTGATCAAAATGCAGACATATTTACACTTACTGAGGAATATCTAAAAGAAGTTACGCTCAAGACTTAATTTATTTTGATTGAAGATATTTACATCTCTCCTCTTTTCCAAAACAGGTAGACACAGTTCTTCCTCTATTTTTCCTTTAAGTGCAACTTACTAAAGATTTATCTCCTGAAAAATGGGAAGAATATATTGTTCATCTCTACTCTAACATAGAATATGATATGAGGTAATGTAACAATATAAAATATAATATATGATATTAAATATGATATGAAATGATATGATGTGATATGATATAATAGTGGTGTGTGTGTGTGTTTGTGTCTGTGTGGTGACGTTGTTCATGTTGCAATATTCCCTAGCTGTTGATAACGTTATCATCCACTCATTGTACCTATATTTGTCCTGGGTTTTTCTTAGTTGTTTTTTTTTTTTTTAAGATTTTATTTATTTATTTGAGAGAGAGAGAGAGCACACAGAGGGAGAGAGAGAGAAGGAGAAGCAGACCCCCCACTGGGCAGGGAGCCGACACAGGCCTCCATCCCAGGACCCTGAAATCAGGACCCAAGCCGAAGGCAGATACTTAACTGACTCATCCACCCAGGTGCCCCTATATTTGTTCCCTGTTAAAGGAATTATCAAGACTAACACAATTCTTGACATACATTTAGTTCAATAAATATTCAATTAATAGCATTATGGAAGTATATTTAAAATTAACACATAACTATATATCTCACACCCTTAAGCACCGTGCCCCAAAGTAACCAGAAATATTTACATCCTGAGGACCTTCAGTGTCTAGTGTTGAGCTGAAAATTTCTATAGAACACAACTCACCTCTTCACAATAGATCAACTTTGCATTTGGCATCTGAGAAATATTTTCTCATTTTCATGAGCCACTGCCTTTTTCCGAGTAAGAGAGCCTTATGGGAAGCATAAGGCAGGGGCAAAAATGCTACTCCCTGTTAGGAAACTCAGTTTTATTCTCTGTGAGACAAGAGTTGAGAGTCACAAAACACCAGGTTTGTAAGAGGATATACACTGATTCTTTTTTTTTTTTTTTTAAGATTTTATTTATTTATTTGAGAGAGAGAGAATGAGAGACAGAGAGCATGAGAGGGAGGAGAGTCAGAGGGAGAAGCAGACTCCCTGCCGAGCAGGAAGCCCGATGCGGGACTCGATCCTGGGACTCCAGGATCATGACCTGAGCCGAAGGCAGTCGCTTAACCAACTGAGCCACCCAGGCGCCCCAACACTGATTCTTTATCAAAGGAGATGTGAAAGAGACTCTGGCATTATCTCTTACCCTTCGTCCGTTGTTATCTTTCTGGGTAGAAATAACACTTACAGGTTCCAGGACGATTTTCCAGCATGCTTGGCAGTTAGACTTGATGACTAAATTGTAGTTTGTAAAACAAAGTATTATCTTGTTCTTTCACAATGATTTTAAAGGATAGTAGCGCCTTTCTTTTCTCCTCCTCTTTTTGGCTCCCAAATACATATGCAGTATTTGAGGCATGGGCGTCTTGGGACACCTCAAGAATACAATCCCACTCCCCCCCAGCCCCTCTTCACAGCAAAGCAATGGGAAAGAAAATCTTGGTTCCTGACACTGTGCACAGTGGAGCTGTTATTTCAGCTTTGGTCACCCCCACACCCACTCACCAGAGAACTCCATGCCTCATTACATCACCTAAAATACTAAGGATGATGACACCCACACTCTAAGCCCAACTTAGGAGTTCCTTTTTAGTGATATCCTACTGTTGGAAAAGCAAATGCTCACCTTCTGAGTTTTGCATTCTGATGTTGGCTTTATTATTCTAAGTGACCAAGATCAAATTAGCCAATTCCTATCTCTTTCTTTTCATATAGTCTGCCTTGAATTCAGATTAATCCCTTCCTCATCATTTTTTTCTGGTTGTTGCTATTTTCTTTCATCTTAATTGTTCTCTTGATTTCTGGTTCCATGTCTTGTGTACAAGGAACATTATCCTTGGCATATACTTCCCTAAAACATCAGTTTCAACAGGCATTTGGGGACAGGGTTCTGCTCCCACAGTGAGAAAAAGCAATTGTCACCTTAAAGAGCATGGAGATTCCAAAGTTACCACTCCCTAATTCTTCAGTCAACAAATAACATTTGCTTCTGATTATAAAACAGCTAATTCATACTTCCATGCAATTTTTTTTAATAAACATGATATAGCTGGTAGTCTAGCTAGGTTCAAAGAATGGAAAAACAAAGAGTCCAGAAGCAATCACAGCTCCAGAGTCCCCAGAAAGCCAGGATCCAGTGGGATACCACAGTGCCGCACAAAGCTTGTGGAGGGAGCCAAATAGGAGGTAGAGATTTTCCCAACTCTTACCTAATTTCAATTAATTTCCTCTGACATTGGACCAACATGACATCAATGTCCTTGTTCACCCAAACACCATCTCTTTATGAAGCTTTTTATGGACATTTCAGAGCACAGTCTCATTAATTACTATGTACCACTCATTATGGCATTTAAACCTATTATCATCTTGCATTGTTTCAAAATATTGTATGTGTAATCATTCTAATTATTTCTGTTTCTCTATTTCAGTTGCAATAGCTATATATTTTCCCAATCTCATTGGAACAATGAGATTATTGTTCAATTGCATGCTCAAGCAAAATTGATCTACTCAATGCTTCGCAATGATACTTTGTTTTTTAACAAAGTATAATTTAACTTCCAGAAATATTACTTTAAGTACTCTGTTTGAAATGTTTTCTCTCTCTCCTCATTTCATATGGATAGTGTTCATCCTTTGAAAGCCAACCAGTGCCACTGACTTTGAAGGAGTCACTACTTCTACAAAAGAATATCTGACCTTGGGTATGCTAGTTCTCAGAAAAAAAAAAATAGTAAGTTACAGTAATTTGTTTGGAAGCTTCCTTCCTTCCTGTATTGTATCTATAAATATGCCATACATATTTTTGTCTATCATCTAATCATGTCTCCAGGAATCTATTTTCACATCTACCCATATATCACACAATTTGTACATGCTAAGAAAATTAATTTGTATTGAGCTACCACTTCACACCTACTAAGATGGCTATAATAAGAAAGACAGGCAATAACAGCTGTTGTCAAGGATGTTGAGAAATTGGAACCCTCATACAGTGCTGGGATGAATATAAAACACTGAAGTTACTTTGCAAAACATTTCTTCAAAAAGTTAAAGACTTACCATATGATCCATCCATTTTACTCTTAGGTATATACCCAAGATGACTTTAAAAATATGTCCAAAAATTTATATACAAATGTTCTTGGCAATATTATTCCTAAATAATGCTCCCAAATGGAAACATACCTAAGTCTGCCAACTAATTAATACATAAACAAAATGTGACATAGCCATAGAATAAAATATTACACAGCCATAAAAAGGAATGAGGCACCAATTCATGCTACAATATGGGTAAACCTTAAAAACATTATACTAAACGAAAGGAGCCATACACAAAAAGCCATATATTGTATTACTCCATTTATATGAAATGTCCAGAATAGCTGAGTCCACAGAGATGGAAAGTAGATTTAGTGATTACCTGGGGCGAAGAGGAGGGAAGTATGGTAGTGACTACTATATGATTTCTTTTTGAGTGATGAAAATATTCTGGTAATGGTTGCTTAACTTTTTGAACATACTAAAATCCACTGAACTGTACACCTTAAAAAGGTGTATTTTAGAGTATGTGACTTTATCTCAGTACATTTGAATTATTACAGTGGGCAAATAGTTATTGTTTGACTTATTGGTCATGCATTCTATTTTCATAGTAGATATTCAAAATATTCCCATAATCAATTGATGCATTATTAAATAAAGAATTTACTGAATTAAAAGTGATGAGATAACCAATTTTTAGCCTGTTTATTATTTTTGCCAGCCTCCTATTTGTCATACACTTTCTTAACAAATAACACTGTGAGTATACTGCAGTTATGTGACAGTCAACTGCTATGCTTTCCTAAGGAGACATAAAGAATGTAAATGAATCCTACCCTCAAAAGTACAACTTCTTAGTCTTTGATCCAGTTTCTCAAAGACGCTCCCTGTAGTTGTAGTTAGGGTCTTGCCTGTGTGGCAGCCTTTAAAATCACATGGATTCAATCAGTGAGTTTATTGATGTTTAACAACAGGAACCTCTAAATAAAGGCAGTTGAAGTTGCCAGTTTACTGATAAAATCTTGCATTGGGTAAACAAATGAAAGTCTTCAGCCTTGTAGAACAATCCCTAGTAAAATGGTAGATTTTTTTTTTTAAGATTTTATTTATTTATTTGAGAGAGAGAGAATGAGAGACAGAGAGCACGAGAGGGAAGAGGGCAGAGGGAGAAGCAGACTCCCTGCTGAGCAGGGAGCCCGATGTGGGACTTGATCCTGGGACTCCAGGATCATGACCTGAGCCGAAGGCAGTCGCTTAACCAACTGAGCCACCCAGGTGCCCAGAATGGTAGAATTTCTTAGCACCTGCCCCACTTCAATTCTCAGCCCCAAATAAATCAAATACAATGCCTGTGCTTGATTCTTTTTAGGTAATCACAAGAAATATCTGCAAAAATATTTGCAAAAGATGACTTGAAATTTTAAAACGACATTAAATAAAAGCAAAATATGAGGTCAGACTGTGGGGAAAGACACTATTTTAAATATGGGACTATCTCACTCTTCACTTTGAGAGCTTTAAACTGAAAACATTGAGAGAGAGTTCCACAGAGAAACCACACAGCATTCAGATATGAAGAGATGAAGGTTTCTGAATCCATTTTAAGACTTGAATAAGCTGAATCATCTCTAGGAGCAAGTAATGATGCGGCCAAGTGCTGCACTTCTTCCCATTAAAGGTTTTTTTAATTTGCTCATGACAAGTAGCTGAAGTATATTTTAAATTAGTGTGTAATTTTTTTTTTCTTTCTACTATGTTGGTAGAGATTTCATATCCTTTCACTCATATCAATTTTTATTGAACATGCAAAAGCATTGCAGGGAAATGAGCAAACTGCATAAACGAGGGTCATTTATTGCAATGGCCAAACTTCCTTAGCCAAGCACTTCCCTTTAGTATGGTTTAATTTAGTATACTTTAATTTGGTATTGAGAAACAAAGCTGACCTCATGTTTGTTTTAGAATTTGCCTGTATGTAATTTGGTAAAAATAGCATTATCCTATTTACATTATATTATCACAGCTTTTTAAAAATATATCCAAAAGGGACGCCTGGGTGGCTCAGTCGTTAAGCGTCTGCCTTAGGCTCAGGTCATGATCCCAGAGTCCTGGGATCGAGTCCCACATCGGGCTCCCTGCTCAGCGGAAAGTCTGCTACTCCCTCTCCCTCTGCTGCTCCCCCTGCTTGTGCTCGCTCACTCTCTCTCTCTGACAAAAAAAATAAATAAATTAAAATTAAAATTAAAATATATCCAAAAAATAACTATTTTTATTATGAAGAGATGTTCCAACAAGGTGTGATGAAAAAAATGACATCTAGAACAGGCTATGAAATAAACATTTTAAGGAACAATTAGGCCCTTTGTCCCATTCAATTTTTCCTTGTTAATTTTAACTACCATTAATTGAGTTTTTATTCAACATGCTGAGTATAAAGCATCCCCAAATAAAATATTTTGTATAGACATTATTTTTTTTTCAATCTCTCCTATTACAAATGAGAAGTAAAGAGGCATTGCATACTGAATTTTTGCTGGTGATTATAATATTTATCAGGGAAGTAGGTAAATGATAAAAATACATAGCAGTAAATATTTGCTTAGTCAGTCTATGTTTAAGTAAAGTCTTATCCAGCAATAATCAAATGTCAGTGGCTAATGTTCTGATTCTCCCTTTATTCTCTATGTGTTCATTGGAAAATTTATATAATCTTTCTGAACTTTGGTATCTTTACCCTGAAAAAAAAAATAAACTAAATTCTGGGAATAGTGGAAACAGCATTGGAGAATTAAGGAAAAAAGGAAAGAATTCACTCTAATGCCTGACATGTAACAGTTTGCAAATCCTCCTTCCCACTTCTCTTTTCCTCCTTGGTTCTTTCCTTCCTTCCTCCTCCCTTCCTTCCATCTCTTCCTTCCTCCCTCCCACCTTTTCTTACTTTCATCTTATCCCTGCCTGATGTCATTTATTTAACTTACCAGCTGGCAGCACCATTTTTTCACCTCATTAGGCCCTAGTCACCCATGATTGTGGCCATCTCATCCTACATTATGGTAATATGACAAGCACACATTTAACAGATTATTTTTATAAGATATGTAATTTATTATAGCTTTGATTTTAAGTTATTTGGCTGTTTAATTCAGGTTGTCCATCATTTCTTAGAAGTCACTAAGTATTCTTTCTAACACTTCAGGGAGATATGTAACCAATGGAATATTTTCAACTGAATATTAAATTTAGCCATGAACTGTAATAGTTTTGTAGATATTTATTAATATTAATTTTGTAAGATCCTTGTCATATAGTGTACTCAATATATATTTTTCTTTATCTGTCAAAGAATTCTGTAGTTTTGGGAAAGAGATCCTCTAATTCATTGTGGATTAAATTCCACTGGTTGCTTGATTCTTATAAAAGCACATTAAATCATTACCATTACTGTAGTGGTATAACAGAAAACCTAATAAACTTTAACTGTTGTTAACAAATAATTGATAGATCGTTCTTTCTCATATAACAGAGAATGGATGACTGAATGTAAAAAACCCAACATGACTACTTACACTCTACTGAACTGTCTATATTGACAATTACCTTCCACTTACACAATGGTTGCATTTAGTTAAATGTGGTCATGAAAAACATCATTTGGAAAACTCCAGACTCTTGGATGCTAGTAGCTTTATGCATAATTCATTTTCACAATTCATGATTCTGGGAGAGTTACTCCAAGTCTAGGTGAGAGAATCTGTTTAGCAAAGTTGGAGTGGAGGAAGCATCACTCTCAGGTGTTTTCTGTTTGTTTGTTTTGTTTTGTTTTGCCAACAAGATATTTTTGTTGCTTTTGAGTTAAGATATTACTGCTGAATTCCTGATCAAATGCTTTACTCATTTTACAATGGGAGAATCAGGACAAGATAGTCTGAACTCGGTATTCTTGTTTTATAAGCGTATGTTTGCACAGAGATCAAGAACGATACTTCAAGACATTCTAACCAACAGCCAGCAGTTCTCAGATTTGGAGAGTCTTGTTTTGCTTTTAATTTGCATTTAGAGTGTATCACAGTCTAGCTGGGAAGTGGTAGTCTCACTTCAGTAAGTGGGATAGGGAAACTGTTTATATGTCTGAAATTGTTACATGTTGGTATTACTGTGTCTGTTGGGGATCCAGAAAAAAAGGAAGTTTAATAAACTGATTCAATTTTGAGTGTGTTTGAATTTAATGAAACCTAAATTGTACAGAATGATTCCTGACACTTTAATTAGAGGCTAATTTCAGGTCACTGAATTGCCTTACTTACATCAGGGCATCACAGATGGATGGAATGATATGTTTTAATGTCTTGAATACAGTTATTTTGGTTTTCACACCAGTTAAAAGGTTTATTTCCATCTCCACCGAGGCTAGAGAGATAGGAATCCAGTCGTTCAGGAAATAATACATTTGATGACCACCTGCTCTGTGCATAGAACTGCATGATGGCTTGGCTTATGTAAAATGAAAGACTCTCCTCTTCTCCCCATGTAGATTAAGGGCAGGTCAGGAGAGAACATATTAATGCAGACAATTAAAGGACAAAAGCAATATGATTTCTTAATTACTATAAGAATGTAAATTAAAGGAGAAAAAGTACATCAGTGAAGGTTAACCTAAATCTTAAATTCCAAAAGAAGCTATAACCATGTACTTAAGTTGAACTACTTACAGTTGCTCAAATGCTTTGAATTTTTTCTTAGCTCAAATCCTTTGCCCAGAAGGATCTTCTCTATGCCCTATTAGCTTGTTATTGAATTATTTTGAAGATTTTTAGAAAAGCTCAATGTCATCCTTCTTTGAGTCTCCTCTGAACTACCCACAAGCAGAATTCAATGTTTGCTCCATTGTGCTCTATTAGTATCTAGTATATCCCTCTATCATATAACTATCCAGATACCTGTTTATCTCTCCAACTTGACCTTAATCCTTAAGAGGCAAGGACTTGCCTCTTTGTCTATTTATTTGAGATCCCCACACCGAGTACATGTTCCCAGATTTTAGTCCTTTACCCAAATTCTACTGTTGTATCTAGACAGGAATTATTTTCTCTGCACTCTTTGAGTGAATCTTGTCTGGTTCTGTGACATTCAGTTGCAGCCAAGACTCCTCTTGTTACATGTCTGACTCCAATTTGATTGCCTCCTCTGAGTTTTGACTTATATATACTCAACTACCGACCTGACATCTCTGCTTAAGTATCTCTCTCTCCTTTCATTCACTGAATTTCAGCTGCACTGGACTCTTTCATGTATTGACACCCACCTCAGTACTTATGCATAATGCCGTTCTATCAGAAAAATGCAAATTTGAATTCCTGGGCATAGGTAACTCCTTCTCTTCATTCATCTGTCAGCTTAATTTTGGTTCTCCAAGGGCGATACTGATCTGCCCAGTCTGTACTGGAATCCACTTTCACACAGCTGTTTTCTTTTTTTTTTTTTTTTAGATTTTTATTTATTTATTTATTTATTTATTTATTTATTTATTTATTCGAGACACAGAGATACAGAGAGAGAGAGAGAGAACATGAGCAGGGGGAGAAGCAGAGGGAGGGGGAGAAGCAGGCTCCCCGCTGAGCAGGGACCCCCCCCCCCCGATGCGGGGCTCGATCCCAGGACCCAGGGATCATGACCTGAGCCGAAGGCATACGCTTAACCATCTGAGTCACCCAGGCACCCCTCACACAGCTGTTTTCTTACAGAGAACTGTATTTGTCTCCTTCTTAGCACTTAAAAATCTCATTAATTTGTATTCATTTCTGCCTTTATTATGTAATATTTATTCCCCCATTATAATTTAAGAACCATGAAGAGGACAATTATCCCACCACTGTGTACCAAGCATGTGGCACAAAGCCAAGCAAATATGAGCCCTATAAATATTTGTTAAAAAAATGAATGCATAGATTGAAGTGTAGTCAAGAGAAACACCATAATCAAAGGAATAGAGGGAGAATAAACTAGAATAAACATGTTATAATGCAAGCTCTATGAAGGCAACTACATTTCATTTTTAATCATTAGATCTCTTGGTCTAGGGACATTTTGAAACATTGTACGTGTTCAATATTTGTTGAATAACTGGAAGAATTTGGAAGGCATTGCTTAATTTTGAATGACAGCATAAATGTTGGGCTCTACTTCCAAGATAAATAAAAATTAAACTATTTTTCTCTTCCATATACATTATGTGTAGGGACACTATTTTCTACAAAATTCTGCTAAGTATATTCACTGTCTTAGTCAATAAATACAAGAAGTAAAAACAGGTTTTTTGGGGTCACTGTATAAGATAATGTAATCAAGATAATGAAGAAGTCTGAAATATCTTAAAAATCAAGGAACACTGTAATAAGTATACTAACCATCAGAATGGCTTTCAACAGAAGAGAAAATAAAGAAAAGCACTCATATTTTAAACTTTAATCCATAAGTAACAAAAGCAAAATGCAAGAATTAAAAAAAAATTAAAGTATAAATTTGGTGATACAGAACTTCTATAAAGATTGGTTTTCTGTCATTTCATGCAATACTTAACCAGTATAAAGCTTTTCTACAACAGTTTTGGCATTTATTTCTTCTCAAAAATCTGCGCTTTAGGCCAGCTCCTCCTATCCCACTTATGTTTCTTTCTACTCTCTCTATGAGATGGTGGAAAAGACTTCTAAGTTAACTGCTGTCTGGATTGGAAAATTCACAATGGAGAAAGGAAAGGAGAAAAGAGCACGAGGAGGAACAAAATAATCATCTATAGTTTGGGTTTTAACTTTCAAATGATAAACAACTCTCAATTTGATTCTATTTTAGAAAGTATGAGGGGAATAAATTTTACATAATTAAATGTCCGTCTAATTCTGTTAAGTTTCATAAACATAATATAAATAGAAAAAATAATATACAAACATGATTTAAGTTGTAACCATTAAAAAACAGATTAAGTTCAATCTGAATTATGCTATGTATATCTTAGTATAATGTTCAGTGAGTATTTCATGAAAAAGTATTTTCTTCTAACACTTCTGAAATGCAAGGGCATTATGTTGATTTTCACGTTTAATGATATTTGTTTCATGCTGTGTTACAGAAGACACTTAGAAAAATAGCCTTTGTGGGTCCAAGACCCCTGACACCACCTTGAAATGATTCATTTTTGACTTTGATAACAGACAGAATTCATAAATAGTGATTTTGGCTGTGGTTAATAACAAGATACACAAAAGTTTCTTTTATAAAACTAAAATTGTATAATCAGGGAAGATTATTATGGTAAATGGTAAATTTATTATGGTAAATTGATTCATGGAATCCCATACTGGGGGCCTGTGCCTATGGTTTCCTTTTAAATAAAAGATTCTGGGGCGCCTGGGTGGCTCAGTTGGTTAAGCGACTGCCTTCGGCTCAGGTCATGATCCTGGAGTCCCGGGATCGAGTCCCGCATCGGGCTCCCTGCTCAGCAGGGAGTCTGCTTCTCCCTCTGACCCTCCCCCCTCTCATGCTCTCTCTCTCATTCTCTCTCTCTAATAAATAAATAAAATCTTGAAATAAAAGATTCTTCCCTAAATCATTTGAAACCTTAAGTCTGTAAATTATAAATGGGATATCATGTTTTTGTTATAAGAGAGTAGTTTAAATTTAGCACAACAGTTCTGTTTCAATTAAAAGAGAGTTGTTGGACTTTAATGACACAATCTGAAAGGCTGAGAGTAAAACATATCTGAGTTTTCACTCGTTCTGTGAAGGCTTGGACCCGCTGAAGGAGAGCTTCTCAACTTTAGCACTATTGACATTTTGGATGGAATTATAGGGTGGGGGGATGCTGACCAGTACATGTTAGGATATTTAGTAGCATCCCTGGCTACAAATAGTGCTGCACCCCCAGTAGGACGGTCAATTTTTTTCAAGAAAGTTCCAAATATCCCAGCAGAGAAACTCCCCAGTTGAAAACCACTATTTTAAAAAACTCCCTGAACAACCCAGCTAGCCATTTAAAAAGCAAATGCCGGGCGCCTGGGTGACTCACTTGGTTAAGCGACTGCCTTCGGCTCAGGTCATGATCCTGGAGTCCCGGGGTCGAGTCCCGCATCGGGCTCCCTGCTCGGCAGGGGGTCTGCTTCTCCCTCTGACCCTCCTCCCTCTCGTGCTCTCTGTCTCTCATTCTCTCTCTCTCAAATAAATAAATAATAAAAATCTTTAAAAATAAATAAATAAATAAAATAAAAAGCAAATGCCCTCAGGCCCGCCCTCTTGCAAACCTTGTGGAAACAGTAAATGCTTTCTTACCCTATGCCGGGGCAACTGCCCATGCTGTAAGCCACTTCTGAAATTGTTGGCTTTGTCTAAAGTAACTAAGCTAAGCTACTCCGTCTCAGAACTTACTATGAAGCAGTGACCAAACATTCTTCCCTACAAAAACCATGGGACTCAGAGGACCATAGGGGAAGGGGGGAAAAACTGGATGGGAAGAAATCAGAGAGGGAGACTAACCATTAGAGACTCTGGACTGTGGGAAACAAATTGAGGGTTACAGAAGAGAAGGGGGTGGGGGGATGGGGTAAAAGGGTGATGGGTATTAAGGAGGGCATGTGTTGGGATGAGCACTGGGTGTTATACACAAATAATGAATTGTAGAACACTACAACAAAGACTTAGGATGTACTATATGCTAGCTAACTGAACGTATTTAAACATAAATCATGGGAGTCAAGTCAGGAAAACTTTATCCTTTACCTACTTTTCCTACCCTCAAAGAAGATGGAGTTAACAACATTTTCTTTTTTTTTAAAGATTTTATTTATTTATTTGACAGAGAGAGAGAGAGAGCACAGCAGGGGGAGCGGCAGGTGGAGGGAGAGAAGCAGGCTCCCTGCTGAACAGGGAGCCCAATGTGGGGCTCCATCCCAGGACCCTGGGATCATGACCTGAGCTGAAGGCAGATGCTTAACTGACTGAGCCACCCAGGCGCCTGAGGTAACAACATTTTCTTTATTTGATCTGTGTTTTCTGTTAATAGACGCATAATTAAAGAAATAAATGTGCTCTTGTTGGCTCACAAACCGGCCCACGTACACAGAAATCAAAGAGACCAAAGAATGAGACAAGTCACTCGAGACTGAGAGATGCAAGGTGTAATAAGCAAGGGAATTTACTTATGAGGCATAAGAGGAGTAGATTTCCACAGCCGTCTGCCAGAATCTTAAAAATCTGCATAGAGACCTTAACTGGTTTCTGTCACATACACTGTCCAGATAGTCTCAACAACATCTAACTCTCTCAAGGCTGTGTCCTTGAGAACAGCTCTAACTGTGGAAATGGTGAGCCAAACCCACATTCTAAGGACAGGGAAGAGGATGAGGAGCCTCTGACTGCCTGGGTCCTGCTGGAGGGTCAACTGCTGGAGAGGTCAAATCCTCTCAATGACCTCCTCTAACATCTCTTTGTTTCATCTTTGAAGCTAGGAGATCAGTCCCTGTTAAGGACACTTGTTTGTTCACAAGTCATGCATATTTACATTTTACATCTATTTAAAAGACCATGGTGGTGTGTCCTTCATGGAGCCAAATGATGTTCGAGAAATGTGATCACCTGTCCCCATAGGTTCAAAGTTTCTGCCCGAGAGAAAATAGTCAATAGGAACCACACATAATCCTACCTAGACAGGAGTCAGCCACCTCCAGATGTGGCTGATAGAGGGCCAGCTCAACAAGCAGGCTAATCTACTTTCATCCATCCCCATTGCTATAGAAGCAACTACAACTCTGAGTCTCCAGAATTTCCAGACAAGTGAAGAAAGCCACATTCAGGCAGAGGGCACAGGTAGTGAAATCAATACCCACATTTTACTTGATTTTTTTTTCGTTAAGGAAAGCGTATTGAAATAATTTTGTCCAATCCCTATTTATTGGTGTAATTTATTTTGTGCTGAATAAAAGATCCACACAGAAACTTAATGACTTTGAAAGGATAACATTTATTTAGCTCAGTGCTCTATGGGTTGCATATTTGGGCTGCGCTCAGCTGGATGATTCTTCTATTGGTGCCGATTGGACTCACTTATACATGGGGGTCACTCATTCCAGGCTATTTGCAGGTCACCCAGCTCCTTCTTGGCAGGTTAGCTGGCTGTAAGTTGGGGTGACAGGAGCAAATGGGCACACATCTCTCATTATCCAACAATTTAGCTTATGTTTGTTTACCTGCAAGAACAGAAAGCTGTGAGATGTCTTGAATCCAAAGTTAAGAATATCCAAATTACCAGGCGCCTGGGTGGCTCAGTTGGTTAAGCGACTGCCTTTGGCTCAGGTCATGATCCTGGAGTTCCGGGACCGAGTCCCGCATCGGGCTCCTGCTCGGCAGGGAGTCTGCTTCTCCCTCTGACCCTCACCCCTCTCATGCTCTCTCTCTCATTCTCTCTCTCAAATAAATAAATAAAATATTTTTAAAAAATAATTAAACTAGGTGTTTTTCAGATGGAAAAAATATCCTTAATTTTAGCAAACCTTGGAACACTGGAGCTATGGAATTTATATTTTAAGACTGTGCAATATTTATAAATCATTTTCTTTGAAAAGCAGGCACAATTAGAAGTTTTCAAATCAGCAAACCCTGGAAAAGGGCACTATTTCTTGGGAAGTTGACTACTAATCTTTTCTATACTTATTTTTTCCCTCCATTACCCCTCACCCCCCTAATTCCTGGTATTTGATCTTTTTCTGATGGCAGAACAGAAGTGGTGTTTTTCTTTTTATGAAATTGAATAAATATTTTACTATGTACTCCTACACAGCTTATTGTAATAGTCATCTATAGATTCGTTTCCTTTTAGAGGGAATCGCAGTTGAATTAATATGCCCAGGATCTTTTAAAAAAATGTTTTTGGTTCATATTCAGACAACTGAGGCTCCGAGGCTATGTTAACTATGTAACTTTCTGCCATGTCACCAATTATAAGCACTTTGCTTCTGGCTCATTTCCATAGCTTTTAAGATAAACAAAATATCAGAATGACATCATTTCGTGTGTGGTATCTGCATATTTTCAGGCATACTAGTCATATGGATATTTCGATGATAAGTTTAAAAATGACTAAAATGTTCGTGTAAATTTATAGACTTATATTAAGTTTGTTATTCTACGATCGTATATTATACACTTTCCTCTTGAAGAGATATGTTTAAAAAGGTGCTAGAGTTACAAGGTCCTGGATCAAAGAGAAAGACATACCATTAAAAACAAAGGACAGTAGAAAAGAGGATGAAGGGCGCCTGGGTGGCTCAGATGGTTAAGCGTCTGCCTTCAGCTCAGGTCATGATCCCAGGGTCCTGGGATCGAGTCCCGCATCAGGCTCCCTGCTCAGCGGGGAGCCTGCTTCTTCCTCTGCCTCTCTCTCTCTCTGTCTCTAACGAATAAATAAATAAAATCTTAAAAAAAAAAAAAAGAAAAGAGGATGAAGAGGAGAGAAATGGCATAGAGTAATAAATAAAAATAACAAAATGGTTATGTCTGGATTTTCTTTCCCCTTCTGTCATAGTTTTATTTGCTTTTACTCTTTCTAGAGTAAGTTGCTATAAGAATAAGAATAACCTATATTCTGTTCCTGAATCCTCAAGCATGCTCTGAAATTAACCATGGTTTAAATTGGGGGAAGCACAACATAATTAGGTGGACTTGAGCTCAGATTTGGCCCTACCCCACATTTACTGACTGAGGTGATTTGGGTAATCCTCACTGATACTCATTTTCTTTTTTTCTTATTTTTTTTAAGATTTTTATTTATTTTATTTGAGAGAAAGAGAGAATGGGGAGAGGGACAGAGGGAGAGGGAAAAGAATCCCAAGCAGACTCCTCACTGAACGCAGAGCCTGACTCGGGGCTCCATCTCATGAACCTGAGATCATGACCTGAGCCAGAACCAAGAGTCGGAGCCTTAAATAACTGAGACACCCAGGGCCCCGTCAGTACTCATTTTCTTCAACAGTAAATCGGACATGATGAAAGCTACCTATCAATGTTGATGTAAGATTTTATTTTCTTGAAAAATTTAAATCTTTACTAAACAGTACAATAGTCCAATAAATGGTAGATGATTTACACATATACACTAATATTTTTCTGTAAACTGGTGAACCTCCCTCTATGCTATCTCTAGTATAAATGACATTTTTGTATTTGTGGTTAATAAAATATATGCCTGGTAGATACATAAAAAAATCAGTTTCTCGGGTGTTTTCTTTAAGCAACTATGGCTAGGTTGTTTAAAACTACAGAGATGCCAATGAATTTTGGTTTCATTTTACATGTATTTACATATTTTTGGCAAAATCAAGAGTTTAAAAATGTTAAGGTAAGGTTGATTCAACAAAGAAAAATCATTAAAAGCTCAATCAGTATTACTGATTACAATACAAACTACTTTTATGACTCACATAATAACTTTAATAATTCCTCTCATAGCATGATGAAGGAAATGAAGCCAAGAGTTGCAGTGTATATAGCTATTAAGAATACTTGATATGCATTGACACATCTCTAATTTTAATATGATAGCATCTGATCTTAGGAAACATTAAATTATAGCTTTAATTTGGTACATTTTAATGCAATGTTTAAGAATAAACTACTTATATTAATTTTTCAGCTCAGTATACATTCCGTTTTGCCAAACATGTTGTAAATACTCCTAGAAAGTGAATAAAAGATTGTTCTGCACCCTCTCCATTACAGAGACAATATTAAAGTAGGCCAAGTGTCATGGTAAAGAGAGAAAAGGATTGGTCATTGACCCTAGGAAGACACTACTTCAGTGCAGCAATTAGATGATAGCAAATCATTAAAATCGATGTCCCTGTGACAGAATCCCATGCTTCAGTGATCTTTTCCTCTTGTTCATTTGGAATGAAACTACCTCTTTTCCACTCCTTTATCTCATTAAAGCTCTCAAAATTCAGTTCCCACATTGATTCCTCTACATCTTTCTCTGACCCCAATAGGGACTTAGTGTCATATCTCTGTGTCCAGACACTATGTTAAACTTTTCCTTAAGATGTAGGATATTGAGTATTGTGTGTGTGGGTAGAAATTATCTTGCAGATAATATCACTGCCTTAGAGAAAATGCTCTACTGGCCACCAGTTGAAGTTAGAAGAAAACCCAGACTTCTCATTTTCATGGACAACTTGAGCCCATATTATTCCCTCCTCCTCTCTGTCCCCCATACAGCCCTTCATTGTGTTCTGCAGTCCCACTAACATTTTTCTCTTCTTTTCCTTCCTTCCTTCTTTCCTTCCTTCCTTCCTTCCTTTCCTCCTCCCTTTCCTTCCCTCCTCTCTCCCTCCCAATTCCCTCCCTCCCTCATTTTTTCTTTCCTTCTTTCTTTTTCTTCTTTCTTTCTTTCTTTCTTTCTTTCTTTCTTTCTTTCTTTCTTTCTTTCTTTCTTTTCTTTCTTCTTTCTTTCTTTCTTTCTCTTTCTTCTTTCTTTCTTTCTTTCTTTCTTTCTTTCTTTCTTTCTTTCTTTCTTTCTTTCTTTCTTTCATTCTTTTTCCTTTCTTTCATCTTTCTTTTTCTTCAATCCTTTGAAAACTTCAAGCCATTATCCTCTTGAAATTTGTGCAGTATTTTCTCTAAGCCTGCAGTGTTCTTCCTTTATGGTCATGGCTGACTGTTCATTAGTAACATCTCAGGTTCAAAATGTAACCCTAAGAGAAGCCATTCAGAACACTTATTCTAAAGCAGAAAATTTTCTCAAGACACTCACCATCCCACTGCCCCATTATTTCTTAAATAGAATTTCTTCATATTCTGAAATTGCCTAACTTACTGCCTTTTATTTAGAAGTGCCTCTCCACCAATTAGAATGTAAGTTCTTAGAAGACAAATTCCCCAGCCCTTTGGTATAGAGTAAATGCTCAAGAATATGTACATACTTACATATATTTGAATGAATAACCTTTTGATGAACACATTTGTCCAGGTTGAAGTGAGGATAGGGAGACTCTCTGACTCACTTCATTTATAATTATTTCCCAAACAAAGAATGGGTGAGTGGTTTAGCTCCTAGAACACATCTAAGTCAGTGCTATACTCCCCTGTGTGGGGGGGGGATGAAGTTTATTATCACATCACTAAATGGCTCACTCAGATCTCCTTTTATCCTAAAAAAAAATGTTTACAGAGCTGCTGTGCTACTCATAGAAACAGGGATAGAGAAAACTGCCCACCACTTGGTTCATTGCTTTCTAAGTCAGTTATATTTTTTAGTTTAAATCTGAGAGAGAATCAATACCCTGGGATGTATTGCAGGGATATAGGATATGATGTGAGATTGAAAAAAAAAAAAAAATGTGTGTGTGTGTGGAAAGGGAGGTGTCAGTGAATTTCAGTGACATCACTGAACAGAGGTAGCAAGATGAATTCTGAAAGCTGAGAATACAGTTTTTACAATAGGGGCATTCTCAGCTTCAGGCACTTTCTGCTTTTTCTCATCCAAAATATTGAAGGATCTTATCAAATGTTATTCACCATTCTTAGAGTAAATTTATTTCATTTGTTAATTGTGGCTTATTCTGCTGGAGCTTGAGCTTATCATCTACAAGGAAATAATTTTGAACAGAGACACAGTAAATTGCTACAAGGTATGGGTCAAAGTAGTTTCTGAAATAAGTATCTATTTTATTCAGGAAACAACTTACACAGTAGGAGATTTGGATTAGTTTTCTTCAGGACATATAAGAAGTATTATAATAGTTACCTGCTTAGACATTTTCCAAATAATAAAATTTATTTTTAAAAAACCTTTCATTGTATGGGCGCCTGGGTGGCTCAGGTAATTAAGCGACTGCCTTCTGCTCAGGTCATGATCCCGGAGTCCCGGGATCGAGTCCCATGTCGGGCTCCCTGCTCAGCAGGGAGTCTGCCTCTCTCTCTGACCCCCCCCCCCCTTAATGCTCTCTCTCTGTCTCATTCTCTCTCTCAAATAAATAAATAAAATCTTTAGAAAAAATGAATAAAATTTAATAAAAAATAAAAAATAAAAAACCTTTCATTATATATTGTCCTGCTCTTTTCTTCAACCTTCCTAGGCTTTCTATTAGCTTTATTATACTCTCCCTTTCACTCATTCATTCATTAATAAATGTTTATTATAAAACTACCAAATACCAGATACTCATCTACAGTGGTGAATTAAGCAAGTCCCTAGCCTCACTTTCTGTTGGAAATTATTAGCTAGCCTTTAAGAGTACTTATTAGATTTCTGGATTCTAAATGCTTGGTGGACACTATAGTTAATATTAATTCCATTTGAAAGACAAGGAAACTAAGCCTTAAGCATGTAAATTACTTCTTTTTCAAGGCCACCAAGTTAGTGAGTGTTAAAAGTGAGATGTGAACACAGTTTGCACATACCCATGTGTGCCTCGCTCTTTTGTCCCTTTAGTGTGGACTCTTCCAATACATATGTCCATGGTATCCATATGCATGTTTGTGTTTTTAAAATAAATTTAATATTTTAATAATGAAAATAATAAAGAACAGAGGAAATTTGGAAAATGGAGAAAATAATCATATTAACACCATGTTGTAACTATTATTCTCTAAATATTTTCATATACTTTAATCTGTAAAAACACTTGTAATCATAGTACATGAACAAATCAATTTCCTGGCTTTTTAATTTTACATTTTATTATAATTTTCCATAATGTTACATGAAATTTACATAGATTTTGTTATAATAATTCCATAATGTCACACAGAATTCATAACATTATTTTTAGATGCTGCATAAATGTCCATCCAGTTGATATATCATTCTGTATTTAATACCCTCCTTGATAGATATTTTACTCCACTGAAGAAAATATATCCACAATTTTATTACATAAAGGAGCACTTTGGAATTTCATTTCAAGTTAAATTAAAAGTATAAAATTATTGGACAACTTTATGGTAGCCAGTCTTCCATGTACTATAATCTATCTCTAAAAATGTATTTCAGTAAGCATTTCTTATATCCTACCATACACCACTGCCTATGATTGATCTTAAGGATGTTGAGTTGATGGTAAATAGTCTCTAAGCTAAGGAAGCTCCTAATCCAGTCAGGGCAACAGAAATCTAAAACACTATGAGATATGAGAACCTATAAGAATACACCTAGTGTAGTAATAAGGTGATGATGAAACTGGATGGGAAAGAAGGGGCTTCTGAAGAAGGTGACACAAAGAAATATGAAAGACCAGGAGAAAAATGATAGTGTGTCAGTCTGCTCAGGCTGTTATTATAACACACTACAGATCATATGACCTAAACATCAGATACAGTTCTAGATGCTGGAAGTCTAAGATAAAGGTGCCAACAGATTGGTTTCTTGTGAAGCCTCTCTGTATGGCTTATAGACAGCCACCTTCTCTCTGTGTTTTCACAAGCCTCTTTGTGCATGCATGGGGAGAGAGACCTGGTAACTTTTCCTCTTCTTATAAGGACATGAGTCCTGTGAGATTAAGGTTTCACACTTATGATTTCATTGAACTTAATTATCTCCCTTAAGGTCCTATCTATAAATACAGGGACATTAGGGGTTAGGACTTCATATGAATTTTAGGAAGACACAATTCAGCCCAAAATAGATGGAGACAGGGAAGGTGGGATGGTGGATGAGATAAGAAGTCCAGAGAAAGGAAAGGAATCGATAGATAGAAAAAGTTAGTGAATTATTTGTTTAGAAAATCATTAAAAATTAAGAGGGAGAAAGAAGAAACTACTGGAATAACTACATATTATCTAAGTGGAGATCTAATTGAAAGTTACAAAAAAGTTAACAATCACAGTTTGAACAAGTCACTTAAGACAGGGAATCAATTGTTTAACAACATTTCTAGTTTTTAGATTTGCTTCTAGTCAGACTCAAATATAAATTATTAACTTACTTGATTATAAATTCATTCTGAATAAGCTTTCAGCTGTAGTTTCTCCTCTTTCATTTCTGGTTTTATTTATTTGAGTCCCCCCCAAAAGACTTTTTTGATATCATCTATAGTTGGGATTTGAGGGAGCCCAATAAATGTCACCTCTGTTTCCCACCAAATTTGAAACTAATTGAGATACACCCAGGATTCAGAAAGAAGTAAATGGAAATGGAATCTTTATTATGGAAAGCACAGAACCAAGGGATGTTTTGTAAATATGTGGCATCAATTGGTCCTCATGGTACCAAATGAAACAATATGTGTCTGATCACAGGCAAGCATGGATAATGACAGACACATCTAGAGGGGTGAGCCTTTTACTTTTTAAATTAACTTTACGACCAAGAAGCGTGTGCTATCTACAGTCAGTTATAATCCAGAACAAGGAAGAAAATGGGTTGAGTATGTATACTCATGACCTGATCCCAAATTACCAAAAGTATCATTTATTTGCCTTTAAGGAATGATTGGGAGAGTAGAGATACACAAGAGTGGGTGTTAATTGATGTCTCTTTGTAAGAAAATATGGAATAAAAAAGAATGGAGACCCATACAAACACTAGACTAAGATTCAGCACTCAAAAAGCTTGTTTTAACTTTCTCCTATATGTACTCTGAAACGTATTCCAATTTCTTCTGAGATAATGGACCAACATCTACAATAAGAGTCTGGGAGCCTTAAATTGTGCCTACTCCCCCGCCCCTCTCCAAATTACTAAAGATCCATATACCAGGAAAGGGATATTTTGAAAGTGGAGCCAAAAATAACTTCAGGCAGATATAGGAGCCAAGAAGAAAAGAAGATGGTGCTGTTACTTTTAAGCTAATTGCCTGACTGAAGCCAGGGCAAAATCATCATGGCTACATGGTTAACTACAGAGTGTATAGTTGGAAACACATGGAGTATCTCTTCGGTGAGTTTTCACCCTTATATGAGATGTTTATTCATTTTCAAACCTTGAAAAAATATATATATAATATAAAATATAAAATTCCCTAAGCCCTAAATAGTATTTAATGTGTTCGGTTCTTACAGCTGTCAGAAAGAGGGACAAAGATACGCAGGAGGCTGGGCAATAAAGGAAAATATAGGAAAATACTTTGAAGCTCATCTGACCTTTTTTTACTCTCTATAAAACAAAGGTATCAACCCTCTTTGCAGTCAAAACAAAATGGCCCCTGGCTATATTACTCTTCATTATTTACATTGAATATTATATATGATTCATGGCATTAGCAGGTAAAAGCTACTCATAATAGAAATGGTTAGAAATTTGAGTTTTTAGGTTTGATTGCTTTGGTATTATGCGTATTATGAAAAATGTGGTAAGCACATTAAATAGTGGTTCAATTTTCTTCTTCAAAAGATGTGTATTCCAAGACCCATTAAAACAAAAATGTGCTGAGATGTAAATTCTGGGCATGCAAACACCCCAGTTCCCTTGTCCCTTAAGTAGGACATTCTTGAAATATGTTTTACACAATTTATCTTGGGTGCTGTCCTCTATGTCCCTTATTTACCAGATTAATATATAAATGCACAATAAGTCTTAAAGGTGATTGGCTGTGTTGCTGAGTGTTAACTGATAACTCATATACAAACTAATAGTTGAATTAGAATAAAGTTCCTCAATGAATTAACCAGAGTTGCTGGATACTGGTGTTCTGGTAATTTTATCAAGCCATGGAAGAAGCAATGCTGAAATGTCTTTTAAATCATGTAATGAAATAGATGCTTGATCCACTTCTAAGTCAATCTCCCTCTATCTTTTAAAATACCTCTAATTCCCATCAAACTTTCCTAATTTTTCTAAATCTTTTAAATCTCTTCTCATTTCTCCCTAAAGTATCCCTATATGAAAAGCAACCTGGATATCTGCTTTATACTGTTCTAGTACTTACCCAAACATACTTATTTTATTTAGCATTTCCTATCTATATTTCCTAAGGGTGCTTTGTGATTATGTGTATAGTATGTAAGACTGTAGAGATCACAAACTTTGATTATGTAAATGACAAAACCCTTCAACTAATTATTCTTTGATTAACAATGCACCATGAAGTAAGTTCTCAATATTTGCTTGTGGTTGTCAACTATGAAGACAAGGTAACTATCTGAAGAGTTGACTGGGGTGCTGGGAATATTTAGTAATGACAATAAGACCCATGTGTCCATGGCCTATCCACAATGTACCAAATTACAGCAATATCTAACACTATGAAGCAGCCCTCCATGACAAAAAAGGCGAATGTAAGCAAATAAGTAAGCTTTTCTTTCTATATTTGGGAATATTATGCTTGAACTAATGTTCTTGAAATATATCTATTAGTGTATCTTGGACCTATAATATGCCTTAAAAATACAGATAATGGTCTACCCTCTGGAACATCACTAAGTACACATATATGTGTATATATAATGTATGTATATATAAGTGTATATATACATACATTTACTTATTTGTACATCCACACAGCCACACACACAAACACACAAAGCATCCATTATATATATTTATCGACTTATATATAAAACTTCTCTTTTTCATATGGATACCATCATAGAGGTATCCTATTTTTAAAACACATTATGCATCTAAGAGAGAGTGTGTTACATATATCCATATGTGAGAGCCTAAGTGACTATTGATTGTTTTTTGGAAATAGGACTATTATTCCATGATCTATTATTTCTAGATAGAGACCATTCTTCCCTACTGTCTTCTGAAGGAGAAAGTGGAGTATGTGTGTTGGTGGGGAAAAGTAGATGGCAAATACTAGTAAATTAAAGAATGAAAGCTCATCTTGCTGGTTCCTAGAAAGAGATGTGATGCACAATTTATCCATATTCAGCACAGGAAAACATTGAGGAAAAGCTTTAAATATTCTATAGTTATTTTTGTTAAAGGTAACATGTTATAAAGTGACTTTTTTATTATTGTATGCTTTTTGGAAAATGAATTTCCTCATCAAAGAAGTTATCTCTGCCTTGGAAAACAGCTTGCCATCAGGCACATTCCCAGGATACTTACAAGCTTGCTTCATTAAAGAGAAAAGCTCCATATACCAGGCATTTTTAAATTTCTTTGGATGAAGCTTGAGAAAGGTTTGATTTATTTCAGATTTTACTTTATGACAAACAGCAGAAAGATTGCATGGTTCCAAATAGGCTTAGGCTCAACAACATGCAAACTTAAGTCTGCCTGCATTTGCTTAAGTGGTGACCTCAGAGCTCAATCTTGTTTAAGATGTGATCCTACTATGGGCAAGAAATCTTCTCCAACAGCCCCAGAATAATAGGAAGCAGAAATATCTTAATCCACAAAAGACTGCTGTCCTTTGAAGCCCATTACTATTTCTAAGAGTTAACAAGTAAACTAGGTGCAAGGTGAGAATATAATATCTTAGAACTAAACTCTGGTTCATGAATATTCAAAGGATGAAAGGATAAAAGCAATGCACAAACTAAAGAGCAGAGAGAGAGAATTATGATGTTTAGATGCCTAGAGAGATACACAAGAAAACAGTATCAACATAGTGTAAAAGGCAGGGCTCCCTTGGATTCCATGCCTGTCACTTATAAGTAGCATGACCTTGGGAAGTAACTTAACTTCTCAGTATCTGTATCCTTGGTTGCAAAATTGGGTTAATAATTGTACCTACCTGATAGGATTATTAGGAAGACTTACCAAGCTAAAATATATAAAATTATTAGGATTATCTTTAGAATTCCATACTATACTTTTATATTATCATCAAAATTATTTTAATATTAGTACTTAAAAGTGATCGTTATCTTCACTTCTCAACATATAACTTCAATTACCAGTCTCTCTTTTATTTCTAATGCCTATTTTAGTTTAGTCTTGTAAGCATAAGAACTAAAATTTTGTGATCCTTTTATTTTTAGGTTTTTTTTTTTTAAAGATTTTATTTATTTATTCATGAGAGACAGAGAGAGAGGCAGAGGGAGAAGCAGGCTCCCAAGGAGCAGGGAGCCCGATGCGGGACTCGATCCCAGGACCCCGGGATCATGACCTGAGCCGAAGGCAGTCGCCCAACCAACTGAGCCACCCAGGCGCCCTTATTTTTAGTTTTTAATTGAAGTACAGTTGACCCACATTATTTCAGATGAACAGCAGTGCTTCAACAAGTCTATACATTATACTATGCTCACCAAAAGCGTGGCTACCATCTGTCAGAATACAACACTATTACATACATTGATTAAATTCCCCATGCTGTACCTTTTATTCCTATGACAGTCATTCCATAACTGAAGCCTGTATCTCCTACTCTTTTTCATACATCTTTGCTCATGCCCCTCAGCCCCCTGCCCTCTGGCAATCAACAGTTGTCTGTATTTATGGGTCTGTTTCTGCTTTTTGTTTGTTTGTTTATTCATTTGCTTTATTTCTTTTAGATTCCACAAATGAGTGAAATCATATGGTTTTTGTCTTTTTCTGACCTATTTCACTCAGCATAATATGCTCTAGGTTTATCCATGTTATCACAAAGAGCAAGAATTTACCCTTTTTTTATAGCTGAGTAATATTTCATTATACACACACACACACACACACACACACCACTTCTTTATCCGTTCATCTGTCACTGGTCACTGGGATTGCTTCCATGGCTTCGCTAATGTAAATATTGCTGTAATAAACATAGAGGTACATAGATCTTTTCCAATTAGTGTTTTCATTTTATTTGGGTAAATACCCAGTAGTAAAATTACTGGATCATATGGTATTTCTATTTTTAAATTTTTTGAAGAACCTCTGTACTATTTTCCACAGTGGCTGTAAGAGTTTACATTTTTACCAACAGTGCATAACGTTAATTTTTCTCCACATCCTCACCAATACTTTTGATTCTAGGCATTCTGACAGGTGTGAGGTGATACTTCATTGTGGTTTTGATTTACACTTCACTGATGATCAGTGATATTGAGCATCTTTTCATGTGTCTGTTGGCCATCTGTGTATGTCTTCTTTGGAAAAATATCTATTTAGGTCCTCTGCCCATTCTTCAATATGATTGTGTTTTTTGGTGTTGAATTATCTAAGTTATTTGTATATTTTGGATATTAACTTCTAATTGGATATATCATTTCAAATATCGTCTCCCATTTAGTTGGTGCCCTTTCTGTTTTGTTGATAGTTTCCTTTGCTGTGTAAAAGCTTTTTATTTTGATGTAGTTCTGCTAGTTTATTTTTGTGTTTGATTCCCTTGCCTGAGGAAACATCTAGAAAAAGGTTACTAAGGCCAATGTCTAAGAGATTACTGCCTATGTTTTCTTCTAGGAGCTTTATGTTTTCTTATCTCACATTTAGGTCTTTAATACATTTTGAGTTTTGTGAGCATGTGTGTATGTGTGTGTATGGTGTAAGTGATCCCATTTCATTCTTTGGCATGTAGCTGCCCAGTGTTCCCAGCACCATTTATCGAAGGGACTGTCTTTTCTTGCCTCCTTTGTTATAGGTTAAATGATCATATAAGCATGGGTTTACTTTGGGGCTCTCTAAAATGTTGCATTATTTTAAAGGGCTAATAGGCACACTTAATGGCACACTTCTTGAATGGATATAAAAAACAAAGATGAAACACCTCTTACACTTCTCCCAAATAACCCACTTCTCCCAAATAACCCACTTTTAATAGCCTATGAGTTATAGAGAATTAAATCATATTTAATTAGTTTTTTAAGATTTTAAAGATTCTTTAATTCTGAGATAAAGCTGAAAGATCCATGGACACATATTTGGATAGTTGAAGACAAGTTAGCCATTTTACAAATTATGAAACTTAAATTTTAGGACATTACCTAAGACCTTACAGCTAATAAACTGACATCAAAATACAAACACTGGCATTTAGGCTACAAATTGCAAAGCAAAGCTAGTATGAGTAAATGCCAATGACTGGTCTCACAATAATTTGGTAATTTTTTTTTCCAGAGTGTGGCCAAGGATAGAACATTTATCAGAATTTAATTGCAAAGAGTATCAGAATTATGTGTTTTTGTGAAATCCATTAATGCAATATAAATGAGATAATCTATAACCACTGATTGATTCAATATTTTCTCTGTCATTTGCTTGTGAATATGGGGGATGGAGAATAAAAGTTAATAAAATTCTATTCATGTAGAAATGCAATACCATTCAGTCTCAATATCCCAAACAAATGGTTCAAAACAGATTGTCATATAGCAAATTACTGGTAAGTTTGTCTAGGACAATGAGTTCTGCTTTTTTTTTTTTTTAAGATTTTATTTATTTATTCATGAGAGACACACACAGAGAGAGAGAGAGAAGCAGGCTCCCAAGGAGCAGGGAGCCCTATGCGGGACTCGATCCCAGGACCCTGGGATCATGACCTGAGCCGAAGGCAGACGCTTAACGACTGAGCCACCCAGGCGCCTGAGTTCTGCTTTTTGTCATCTTAGCAATTATACTCACCCTCAGGACCTTGAAAGGGAGATATGCTTATTTTTCTGCTCCCAAAGGCATGTATTAGATTGATTTAAAATCACAGGTATATAGAATCAATATGAGGCTTTTCAATAATACTGAAATTATATAGTAGTTTTAAAAAGAATTTTGCTCTCACAGGGAACATAGCATTTATGAGCTAGAAAACATAGTAATAAAAAGAATACCTTGCACTTATTTGGCATTCCTTTTGGTTATTTAGAAAATATTAACAAAATACTGCTATTCAAACAATGGTAGCACAAACTAATAATCATAAGAAAGAGGATTGTTTGTTATCCATTATGATTATCGCTTTAGTTGAATGTACATAGATTAAATAGCTTAACCAAGGGCATATGAGAAATTCCAAATCAAACCATTATTTAACTTTTGAAGCACCAAAATTATATTTATTTGAAGATATCTTTGGAATTAAGTAATTTCATATATTTTGTACTGATTCTTTTTCAAAACAGCAGGCCAGTGATAATCGTTTTTGCTTGTTTTAGTTTAAACGGGCTGTTCATTTGAAGAACTCTTGATGGTTTAGGCTATACATTTTAAATATGTCCCTGAGGGACAACTATAAGGAAAGGAAAAAATGATCACTTAACTGGAAATTACACCATAACGTACCATGCCCACATGAAGGTGACTATTTATTTATTTATTTATTTATTTATTTATTTTTAAGGTTTTGTTTATTTATTTGAAAGAGAGAGCAAGCACGAGTTGGGGAAAGGACAGAGGGAGAGAGAGAAGCAGACTTCCAGCTGAGCTAGGAGCCAGACATGGGGCTCAATCCCAGGACCCTGAAATCATGACGTGAGCTGAAGTCAGACGCTTAACTGACAGAGCTACCCAGGCGCCCCTGGAGGTGATTTTAGAAGCTGAACATGAGTTGTTCTGTTTTAAAATCACTGTACTGATGGAATTTTTAGAATGATTATTTAATATGTGATGACAGGGAAGTCTGCATTTATGGTAGTCATACAATACACACTTTTATTTCATGAATTTTAAAATTATGTTTTTCTTTGTTATTCAGGGCCTTCTGTGGTTCCATGTAAACTTTAGGAGTGTTTTTTCCACTCCTGTTAAAAAAAATCACCATTGGAATACTGACAGAGATTATATTACAATAGCATACTTGATTCATTATCAGTCATCTGTATCACTCATTAGATAGAAAGACATGAATGAGATTGTAGTTGAATCCATAAAATGTCAACACATAAAGCAAAAATCCTGAAACACATGTATTAAAGCTGTGTCTGCCATTCTGTAAGATATTCCAGTATCTCTGGGTTACCATGACAGCATGCAATTTGTATATTACTTAGTACTTAAGAATTTATTTTCTTACTCTCATCTGCTTTTTCTAAATATTCAATGATAATCTTTCTATATTTCAAACAATAAAACTTGTGAATACACTTAAAATTATTTAGAAATTAAATCTAAAAAATATAATTGATAATAAATTATATAGTATGGTTATATAGTTATAAGAAATTATATAGTTAACAGAATATATAGTTGTTATGTTATTTATTTAATAATTTATTGTGATTTAATAAAAAGCAAAAAATTAATAACAAACATTTTACTTTTATAGAATACTTCTGTATTATTAATAATATAAATAATTCTAATAGTTAACAATAGCCCCTGATATTTAATAATTTAGCCCCTACACACGCGCACACACACACAGACACACACACAATGAAACAGAAACTTGGCGCCATTAAATATTCCTTTAAAAAAAAACAAGCATTTTATTTATTTATTTGACAGACAGAGAGACAGCAAGAGCAGGGAACACAAGCAGGGGGAGTGGGAGAGGGAGAAGCAGGCTTCCCACCGAGCAGGGAGCCCGATGTGGGGCTCAATCCCAGGACCCTGCCATTATCACCTGAGCTGAAGGCAGACGCTTAATGACTGAGCCACCCAGGTGCCCCACCGTTAAATACTCCTTAAAAAGAAAATGGCATATCTAGAAACACCTCATTATTTGTACATTTATATTATGAATGACATTAGCACATACTCCAATTAATGTAAAATATTAGCTAAGTAGACCAACATTATCAGCAAATTAACACTGCGTTATCTTAAATTTCAACTGTCTCAGTCTTTCAGAAGTTTGACATCAGAGTAAGAGAAGAATTTCAGAAAGATTTTCACTATTGATTTTTTAGTTTAAAAATCAAAAGTTGTGATGAGTTTATTTAAAAACAGTGTAAATGTGACTAAATTCATACATTTAATAATCAACTAAGAAAAAATTAAGAAGGGATGCTTGGCCTTAAAAAGTCTGGTAAATCTGAATTTTAACACTCATGTTAATATGAATCTTCATTTAAGTTCTTGGTATAAATTTCACCTCTTCAGAGAGGCCTTCTCAAACTACATTTTTATATTTACTTTCATCAGTTTTTATCCACATACTCTTATATTTTGTCATTACATCTATGACTTCCAGTAATTATATAACATGTTTGTCTATTGCCTATGTTCCCTATTAGAATATAAGTTCCATAAGATTATGAATTTTCTATTCTCTGTCTTGTTCCCTATGCTATCTTCAGGGTTTATGAGCATTCTTTTTTTTTTTAAGATTTTATTTATTTATTGACAGAGAGAGACACAGCGAGAGAGGGAACACAAGCAGGGGAAGTGGGAGAGGGAGAAGCAGGCTTCCCGCTGAGCAGGGAGCCTGGTGAGGGACTAGATCCCAGGGCCCTGGGATCATGATTAGAGCCGAAGGCAGATGCTTAATGACTGAGCCACCCAGGTGCCCCACTTATAACCATTCTTGGTATTCAATAATTCAATAATTATTTTCTATATGCTGTTTTAAAAAGTCATTTAAAAAAAAAAAAAACGTAAGAAATCGCACCCCAAGTTTTTTTGTATATTTCTTGAATTCTTTTTTAATTTATTTTTTATTTTTTATTATTATGTTCACTTAGCCAACATACAGTACATCATTAGTTTTTGATGTAGTGTTCAACGATTCATTAGTTGCATATAACTCATCATAACACATGCAGAATTCTTTAGATGTATTTAGTGATGCCATATATTATTCATATGTGCATACAAAGAAAAATAGAAGAAAAGCACATTGGTTAAAGTATTCCTAAATCTTCTTTGCATTCAAAGCTCAACTAGTCTAAATAACTCTTTTTGATGAAGAATGGTCTAGGTTCAGGGTTTTTTTTTTTTCTCACGATATGGTCCTCAGTTCCATCAGGAAAGTGTCTCCACATTTTCTTACACTGTGATGACATTCATTCTGCTAGTATTGATGCTGACATATTCTGTATTTTACCAAAGAGCATCAATGTAGGATTTTCAGATAATAACAACAGGAATCATATTTCTTTTTCAAATGGTCTTTAAGTGGTTTGTTTGTTCAAGAAACTTAAAACAGTTGTAGTGTCCACTTGTAACACTAGAAATAACAGCTTGGTTTACCCATGAACCAGTGATAAGAAATGCCATCAATAACTTTTAATAAGCAAGAACTGTTGTAAGAGATCGAGTAAAGTAAACATCCCAGTTTCATAGATGTTAAAATGTAGAAAACATTTAGCTTACATTAATAAAACATTATAATAATAATATGGCATGTACAATATTGTAGGACTCACCATTAACCACTACAGAGCTATATTTGTTGTATGTATATATTATATATGCTATATATAATATTTTACATATATGTGTATATATATATACACATATATATGTGTATGATATATATATATATATATCATCTCATTAAATGCTGATGATATTATTTGGAGGAAGTGGCAAGTATCATTGTTGGACAAAATGTAATGAAGGCCCCGTATTTGCCCAAAACACTTTCATAAGGAAAATGATTGATAAACGTATGGCTAAAAAGCAGGACTTCCCCCCCCCCCAAATTCTTTATAAATGACTTGTACCCACTGGTTCTTATTCTTCATTTTGTCCTGACCAACAAAATCCATCAGTTATGGTAATTAAAAGTCATAAAAAGCATTAAGTGCACCACCGCATAGTGAGTCCAAAAATGAGTTTCCATGTGTGGTCATCAGATTTATTCATACAAAAACCTGAAGCAAAACCATTCCAGAAGGGGCTTTATCTTCCCAACCCCAGCCCCTGCAAGGAGAGAAGACTGGGAAAAATAGTATAAAAATGAGTGGTGAAGGTTATTAGAAATCGACCATAATCTTATGTGATGGCCACAGGTAGTGCAGGCCTTGTTTAGAGCTTTTAAGGATGTATGAGAAACAAAAACAAATAAAAACACTTGGACTATCTCCCAACATCCTGTCCCTCACCCCACTTCTCTGCTAAGAAAGCCCCACATATTTTAATAAGGAGTGCCAATGTCCTGAGAGAAGATGACATCCTAAATACAGGGAGTGAAGCATACTCAGTCAAACCTGCTTCATTTGCCAGTGATTGGCTTAAAAAAAAAAAACATAGGGAGACAATACTATAGGCTTTGAGAAACAATATCCCTCCTGATAAAAATAGAGAGTAGCATACTTCGTCCTTGCTGCTTTCAGATGTTGACTGAGGACAAAATGTTGAAACTCTAACGACGTCTTATGAACACAGAATAGCCAGCATACTGGGCAGAACAAAAAAGTCCTCATGACATCACCGAAGCACTCTTTATGATATTTCCTACTTCTAGAATTTCTGTTAAGGAAAACATACAAGCGCTTACTGTTTAAGCCAAAATTATTCAGATATGCTGTAACTTGAAAACACATCTTAACTGAATTAGCTGTCCACTTTAAAAATCAGTTCAGGATTCAGTTTGTTACCCTTCTCCATTCCCTCTTTCTACCAGGAAGCAGTTTTTGTTTATCCATAAAATCAGAAAGACTTTGAAGCTGTAGGATATATATATAAATGATGGCTATAGTCTTTCCTTTCTCTTGTTTGCCCACTTTTAATCTTATCTGGTACCCTTCTTTTCTTTACTTCATTTACTTTCACTGCTTCATTTTCGTATCATTTGTCTTTCCTATCAAGTAACAGCAATTTATATCACCATATTTGTTTGTACAAGATAACAAATTGTTACCAACGCTAACCCCAATAGCAGAAAATTCAACTATCATGAATACACATGTATGGCATAGAATTTTGTGAATTATATTTATCTTTGCAATTATGGTATTTTTACTGTAATATTAACATCACTTAGATCCCTTCTGCCTGTGCCTTTTGAGGACAGAGAGAAGTCAAAGGTATATAAAAAACATTCAGAGGAAAGCCAGAGCATATCACAAAAATGCAATTTATCAAACTAGAAAGTTAATAGGAACCACTTACTCCAATTTCCTTATTCCATTCACGAGAAGACTAAGGATGAGAAAGGTAAAGTGATGTCAGTAACTGCTAGTAGTAAAGTCAAGAAATCAATCTAGGTTCCTAATTATTGATATGGTCCTATCTAAATTGTATTATATGGCATGCTTTCAAACAGAGTATCTTGGTTGCCACTTGTTTTGCCTCATTGATAAGCCAAAGCCAATGAGCCTTAACCAAGTGAAATACTAAATAAAGAGATGGATGTATAAATGTGGCACAAAATGAGTAACACTCAAAGACCCATTTAATTTAACTCAAAACAGTGCAGGTGAATTTTCTCTAATCTACCCTTCTCATTTTCTTATTTCCATATTTCCTCTCAGTGTTATCTTATTTAATTCTAATTGTTGTTAATTTCCTCTTGGGTCTATTTCTATTTATTTAACTTTATTCTCTCTGTTCGTGTACTAATTAGGCAAATATGTAGGCCAGATATCGTTCTAGGGCCTAGAAAAATATCAGTAAATAAATTGACAAATGATTCTTTCGCATGTATCTTTTACCCTAATGAGAAAAATAAATAATAACAAATAAATACATAACAATGTTAGGCATTCTCAATGAGCCAGGCACTGTTCCAAACACTCTAAATAAAGTAACATCACTACTATCAGGTGTTATTATTATTTTTATGGTGGAGGGAACTAAGGCACAGAGTGGCAAGATAAAATTGTTCAAGGTCACACAGCTAGTAAGTAATGATACCCAGGAAATATGGCTACAAAATCTGTGTTCTTGAGAGCACCTGGCTTCTTTGAATGAGGTTTGAGTGTTTATTTGTATTCGGGGATTGGGCAGTGGGGAGAAAAATGAGTTTTTATCTTCTTTGTTTTCATATAATCTTAGAAAAGTAGCAAGATACTTGTATTTCAGCCCTTCTTACCTCCTCCATAAATATATCTAAACCAATTTTGACAAATTGAAACTAAGCCCCAAATCATTTATCTTATTTTCCAGAAGTTCCCTACATGAGTAGTGTTGCATTTAGATTAGGATTTATACACATTTTAACTCATAATTTAGCACTCATTCCATTACACTTCGGGTGATTAGATGCCCAGGTTTGTCTGGGCCTGCCATCGTCAGCAGTGTCTTATTCTGATTTAATTATCAGTAGTATCTCCTGTTAAACAAGAAAATTCAACTGTAAAATTTGAAAATTCAATTGGCTTTATTCAACAACTCATGAATGGGGCAGCATCCCATCTAGCAAATAGAAAGGAGATCTAAAGAGCTATACAACATGGGAGGTGTTTATAGGCAGAACGGGAGTGAGACAAGGAAAAAGTGCCGTGGTTTAGCCACAGTCACCTTAAGAACTTTAAAAAAAAAGTTAGTGTGGAAGATTTGGATGGCAGGAGAGGAAGAGTTTCAATGTAAGGCAGAATTGAAAGTAAGAGCATCCTCACAATATGCTAACATTTGAATTTGACCTTGATGAATAGACAGACACTTGCTCAAGGGGAAAAAAAAAAAAAGGAATACGCAGAAATACTGATAAAGAAGAAAAGAAAGGTGAATTCAAGAGAATGATTGAACTTCCCTGACAAATGACTGTTCAGTTCATGCTTTTTTGCTAAACTGCTCCTAAATCTTTTGTTTTTAATCTCTTCGCAGGCAATGATTCTTTTTTTTCAGAATGATTTTTTTGCCCCAAAAACATACCAAATTAATGCACTATAAAAAGTGATATTTCAACAATATAATCCTAAACAGACATACTCAACAATTAACAGAGGTTTCTAGTGACAAGATGTCCAGCTTGTAGACTATCACTTGGAATACCTTTGAGTTGCATACCATGGTTGGATGAGCCCCAAGCAACTCACTTTCCTCCATGTATGCCAATCAAGACAGGTAAAAATGTAGCATTTTCTGCAACCCTTCCATCTCTTTTGCATATGCATTATTTCCAACTACTCTGAAGTGCTCTCTCATTTGGCCTTTATCTTATCCTAAGCATTTTTTTATATGTTGTAACTATATTAAGGGTATTTTTTTTTTTGTCAGAATAATGAGGACACTCTAAAAGATTGAAAGAATAAACAGAGAAGAACATAACTTCCTAAGAGTGATGCCTTGGCTGTTGTTATCCACCAACCACAAGTCATTTATTCTTTTTTTGATGAGTAAATCACCCCTTCAGTATATATTATGAACAAAAATGTATAAACATCTAATTAATATTTTGATGCTTTAACAACTACTTGTAGGACCAGTGATTCTTAGCATGAAGAGATGCTAAATACAGAAACGTCTTCCAAAACTATACCTAGGCTCATGGCATCAGTGAAATTATTTTCATGAGGGCATGAGTGTAATGAGCTTGAATGGAATAATTGGGAATTGGAAGGTCTGCACTGGAATATTACTTTTGTGAAGAAGATTCCTGAAAACAGGGATTTTGTTTTATTAGCTGATGTGTCATAGCATATAGATAAAAACCTGGCATGTATTAAGCACTAAGTAAACCCTGATGAATGAACTCATGAATACCAACCACAACAGTTAACATCTCAAGCCTTCCGTCTCCTCTTCTGAAGTGAAGTGGTCAATTCAAAGAGTTCTAATTCCTCTGCTACATTCTATATTCTATATTTTAGCTAACAAAACAATGTTAAATTGTTCTTTTTTGTTGCCCATTCTTTTTTTCCTCACAGTTTTCTTCTTTCCTTGTCCTCTTTTTCTCTTACCTTGGTTTATCTCCCCCCCACACACAAACACACCTACCTTGCTTTTCTTTCTTCTTTCTTACTAACAATAAAAGAAAGTAGCTCCGATCTTTTACAATTTAAGGGACATGAGTTATCTTTGCTTGGAAGCAGGAGATAAAGAGTGGCCTAGAAAAGGGGAAACAGAGTCCTTCCTTGACTTTCAGAGAATGCACAAAATATAGAAAACACTGCTCTTCACATAGGAAAGAAAAAGCTATCAGTTCTGAGACACAGGGAGGTTTTGAGATACTATTTTCTCATCTTTTCATTTGCTATTTATTTTTTGTTCCAAAAAGTTCTGGCAAATTTTATGTCTCTTTCATAAATGTGAGCTCTTCCCCTGTCACATGCTGCTATATTTGTCTCATTCTATTACAGCTTTTTAATGCTATAGAACCCTGCATTTGGGCTTCAGATTATCTTCCTACTTAGTTTGTCTAGAACGGAATTTACAGCACAATTTCTGTTCCTGTTTTCCCCTACCCCCTGCAAAGTCCAGCAGTTGATGAGGTGTACACTTACAATCGGGTACTCAGTTTTTAAACAATAAAGTAAAAAAAAATAGTAACCAAAGAAATTAATTGTTAAGAACTGGGTTTTAAATTTTTCATTGCTATCTCTAATTTTGAGAGAGATTTTGAATAAATCCATTGTATCACTGAAATTATGCCATATGGTAAATGTCTGCCTCTTTGTTTCCTGTATAGGAGTATTATTTCAGGCAAAATCAGATATGTGGACCAGTCTTCAACTGTCACAGCCTTTAGTTTTCTCTTTTTTATCTATCTTAATATAATTATTACCAACTTCTTTGTGCTTTTTAGTGCACTTAATACCATAGCATTTTGACTTAGAAATGACAGAATATTTGAACTGAATTGCATGCAGTTAGTGAATAGAGGAAGACTTTAAAACCTCAAATGATGTATCAGAATAAAGGCAAAGTAATTTATTGTAGGTGACCACGTGTGACTGACAATTTCTACACCCATTAATTTCCTGCTCTTTTATGTAATTTTGAAAATTTGTATGCTGGTATGCTTTTTTCTTTCTTCCATTTTTTTTAATTCAGTAAAAAATTCCTTCACTGTTTTCTTAGAAATAAATAATTCATCCAGGTGAGTCATCACAAAAGATGAGTCCTCTGCTCTCTTCTGTCATTTTTTAAACATATATTAATATATTCAATGCATGAATGGTGACTATTGCTTGACCCCTCACCCTACCAATGACTTACCACTATTTTTTTTTATTATTCCCTATTAGCTGTTTTATTTTTTTTTCTTATTTTACCTTTCTTTACTCTTGTTACTTTGTTTGCTTCAAATCCTTATCCTAATAATTTTACCCAATTGTACTGAATTCCTAAGTAGTCTTCTTTTCTCTAGTATTTCATATTTTCATTCCATCTACCAGCCTACCTCTAGGTTCACCTTTTCCAATGCTACTCATATTACATCGCCCCACATTCAAAATTCTTTTATACTTCTGCATTAAATAAGTCCAACCTTTCATTTATGTAACTTTTATTAAAGCTATATTTCCAATTTTTCTTATTCAGTTTATTCAGCCAAAGACCTTAAAATAAAGATCGTAGTGCAATATTTGAGCCAATAAAGTGTGCATTAGCAAGCAAATTGTCTTGTTTGCAACTGGTATTTATTGATCCAAGGGGAGGACTTTGGGGATTAGTGTAGAATGTGTTCTTCTATGGTTTTCACAAGGGGCAAGAACAGGGTTTCTTATCCATCGAGTGGATATAATGATAGTAATGATAAATTTAGTCAATAGTTAATCTTTATCTGGCTCTGTTAGGTACACTCATATGCATTACTTAATTTAATATCACAGAAAACTGTGAGGTTGTAATAGTCCCCATTTCACAATATTTGCAGATATTGAGTTACTTGTTCAAAGTTAAGGTTAACTTTCAAACTTTAAAGTCCTATCTATTTGTAAACTATTGCTAATATTTCACCACTGTTCATTGTGCACTGCTTTTGCTAATGAGCTTCAGATCTTTACTGGAATCATAAGAAAGTACCATCAGTTTTGTTAATTCATATAACATTCAATGGCTGTGCATGTGATGCCTCAGGTGATTTACTGTCTCCTCTATTTCCAGAATAATTTATCAGTCTTAGTTTTGTCTACTTAAATTACAAGCTTTCTTGGACAGTGACAATATTCTCCAAATTCTTGATAATATACAATTTAGTATGCAATTATTTTCTATGATATTGCTTTATGATATTGATAATAATTAATTTCACCTTTTGTATATTACTGAAAAAGTCAATCTACTGAGCCACCCAGGTGCCCCTCAATACAAATTTTTCTAATATTATTATGTCTACTACAATTTTTTTCAATTTTGTCTATATTGGATTACATGTTTTCTATAGTAGTTTTCATTCAACTCAGTGATTCTAAAATGTATGTGTATATAAAATATACACATATATATAATGTTATGCATCTATTTTATTAAATATATCAAGATTAGAGGGCATTCTTAATGGTTTAAAAATTTAAAGTGTTATTAAAATATACTAATACAAACATTGTGCTAAGGAAATTCATATTTTATTATTGGCAGCAGTAATTCACTATGTATCCATGTAGTAGTCATTTTCTACAAGTATAAAGAAGAAATGCAGCAAGAGCATGAAAAGACACATAATCAAATGATTAATAGATATGTGTAAAATTTTTAAAGAACTTGGTTTCCTTCCTCTGTTTAACAATGCTTATGTTATTTATAAGATAATGCAAATATTCCCACATTAATTCACCACACTATTCTTTAAAAATATGAGAAATTGTTAAATGGGGTGAAAAATGCAAGACATTTTTAAATTAAGCTATTATGCTAAGTTTATGCAAGTATGAATATTGCTAACTAAAATAATAATTTTTAAAATATTTCCTTTGAAATGTTCATTTCATCAGCATGCATATTTCTCTAAGAATCCTCCATTTAATATTGTTATTTTGAGATAATGTAGTAATATATTACATATATGCAGTAAGTGCTTCATTTAATGCTATACTTTATCATGAGACATAAGAGAAAGGTTCTCGATGTGGAGCCATTTTCAAATAGTAATAAAATATCCACAATATATTTTTTTTTTGCATTTCTGCAGTTTAGATGGTCAATAGATATTATCATTTAAGTCCTGAAAATAATGGATAATATGGGTTTCCTGTACCAAACCTATTTCCAAGAAGAAATATTTTCAAAAAAAAGTAGCTGCAAAACAGTTTTTCTTTAGCAATGATGTTTATATATTATCTACTTCATTCCCATCCCCAAAACCTGTTTAGACAGCACAGTGATACGAGCATAGTGCTGGAGAGTGAGCTAAAATGTTATCACTATGAGAGCAGGGATTTTACCTAGTTTCTTCATTGTGGCACCCCTAATATCTAAAATACTCCTGAAATATAATAAGTGCCAAATAAATGCTACTGGGTTATTATTTCTTTGAAATGATGCATTCAAGTATATTCTTGATCAATACTACTTGACATATCTTCTTTTAAAAGTGACTGTCACTAAAGGATTTTATACCAATTACTTTTTTTCCTCTCCATTCATGCATTTTTAAGCAAATATATTGAGTCTTCACTTTATGTAATGCACTATTGCAATTCCTGGAGATTTAATGCCGATTTAAATTGACAGACACCTCATAGAGTTTAAAATCTATTGCAGGAGTATAGACAAAAACAAAACAAAGAAACAAAAAAAAAATTGCGGTTGATGATGTATCTAGGAAGAAAAATAAAGTTAGAGAAAGGGAGTGCTGGAGATAGATTTCAAGGAAAAAGTTTTTTTGAAAGGCTAGACAAGGTCTAAGAAAGTGACCATTGAATGAATATCGATATGAAATAGGTTGACCCATAACGATATCTTAGCAAAGAGCACTCCAGAGAGAGAGAAACAGAAAAATACCAAATTCTCAAACATAAACATGTGTGGGTGTCCAAGGATCAGCCAGAAAATTCCTGTGGCTGGACTAGAATGAAAAAGGGAGAAGTGGAAGATAAGGCTGACTAGTGATTATACTCTTAAAGACAGCTATTGATTTGGGAGTTCCAAAAGAATGGACAATTTAATATGTTTAAGCTTCTACCAAAGGGAACACCTATTTGCTTTCCAAAGTGCCATTTTTTGGGTCCAAATGGATGCCAGTAAACATGAAAAAATTTGAAGTGGCAGAGTTGCACTTGTGGTCAAGATTGTAGACTTTGAAATCCCAGGCATGTAATAGGTGGATTAATCTTTCTGTGCTTTGGTTTTTCTCAATTCCAAAATGGAAACAATGATTTTGCCTCATGAACTGTTGGAGAATTACATGAAATAGTCACGTAATGTTCTCAACACAATGTCTGGCAAATAAATGCTCTAAAAAATATTGACATCTGGTATTATTTTAGAATTTTAAAAGTAGTAATAACAGAGTAGCACTTCAAGTAACTTATGGTTGCAGGATTTGTTTGGGTGGCTTCTGAGAGTCATAAAAAATGGTAATGTTGTAAGCCACTAATGCAAATATTTTATTGATATTCAGAAAAAAATGAAAACAAAAACATTTGGATCTCATTAACCACACCCTAGAAAGCATATTGGTGATGCAAAGGGTTTATAGACTTTTGAAAGAGAAAATTATGATTCCTAGGCAATAGAAAGAGTTGAGTAAGAACAAGCCATGCTAAATGAACCATGTAATGGAGTTTTTAAACAAAAATTTCTGAGAGATGTTATAAGAAGTGCATATCTTAATTTTATGGATGTATTTAACTAAAGTAATTAAAGACCATGATATTATCTTTATAAATGAAAAATGTGAGCCTATGAGTAGACTGAAAGTCAGGGTTGTCTTAGGTTGGATCATCCAAGAAACATTCTGAGACAGATTTCAGTGAAGGCGATTTTTCTGGAGACTGTTTAGGGGGAATGACAGCTCTAAGGACTGAAGGTAGCAGGCTTGAGTAGAGGAGGAAATAGAACTCCTGTGATACAGTTGCATTCAAGGCCTCAGCCTGATTCCACAAGGAGCTCTGAATCTAGGATGGCTGTTTAGAGTTGGTCTGAATTGAGACAAGGAGGTCAGGGCTTTTTAATCCCACTTCAACTGGTCATAGATGTGGGCTGCTCTGGAGGAGAGGTTGTAACCTTGGGACCAGCAGCTCCTTTAGACAAAGGCAATTCCCAGAGAGAGACTCAGCTTCCTCTGTAGCTGAAACCTCTGGAAGCTGAGGGTGTGGGTTGATGAGAGACACGTTTTTAAAGAGCAGATAGTAGAGACAGTCTTACTACATCCTCCATATGGCCTCCAAGGCTCTGTCCTGGCCTTTTTCCAGCACCTCATTTGTAAAAAGTTCAGATTGCAAAGAGTTCAGATAATCAGTCCACCAATCAATCATCAATCAAGGCATACTAGATACTGTTACAAAAAATGATTTTTTTTTAAAAGATTTTATTTATTTGATAGAGAGAGACACAGTGAGACAGGGAACACAAGCAGGCGGGGTGAGAGAGGGAGAAGCAGGCTTCCCGTGGAGGAGGGAGCCTGATGTGGGGCTCGATCCCAGAGCCCTGGGATCATGACCTGAGACGAAGGCAGATGCTTAACGACTGAGCCACCCAGGTGCCAAAAAAATGATTATTTTTATAGTTGGCTGCTTAAACTAGTAAAATGACAATTAATAAATGTGAATGCAAAGTGTAATACTTCATTTGAAAAACTAAATTGCAAAAATAAGACAGCTTAATTGCAGAATATAAAACAAAACAAAACCCTGTCTGTATAAGTACTGCATGCCAACTTCTGGATTACAATTTTTTTTTTAATTTAATTTTATTATGTTATGTTAGTCACCATACAATACATCATTAGTTTTTGATGTAGTGATCCACGATTCATTGTTTTCATATAACACCCAGTGCTCTATGCAGTACGTGCCCTCCTAATACCCATCACCAAGCTAACACCCCCCCACCCCCTCCCCTCTATGCCCTCAGTTTGTTTCTCAGAGTCCATAGTCTCTCATGGTTCATCTCTCCCTCTGATACCCCCCACTTCATTTCTCCCTTCCTTCTCCTAATGTCCTCCATGCTATTCCTTTGTTCCAGAAATAAGTGTGAAACCATATGATAATTGACTTTCTCTGCTTGACTTATTTCACTTGGCATAATCTCCTCCAGTCCCATCCATGTTGATGTAAAGATGGGTATTCATCTTTTCTGATGAGTAATATTGCATTGGATATATGGACCACATCTTCTTTATCCATTCATTTGAAGGGCATCTCGACTCTTTCCACAGTTTGGCTATTGTGGACATTGTTGCTATGAACATTCGGGTGCATATGGCCCTTCTTTTCACTACATCTGTGTCTTTGGGGTAAATACCCAGGAGTGCAATTGCTGGGTCATAGGGTAGCCCTATTTTTAATTTTTTGAGGCACCTCCACATGTTTTCCAAAGTGGCTGTACCAACTTGCATTCCCACCAATAGTGTAAGAGTGTTTCCCTTTCTCCACAACCTCTCCAACATTTGTTGCTTCTTGCCTTGTCAATTTTTGCCATTCTAACTGGTGTAAGGTGGTATCTCAGTGTGGTTTCGATTTGGATTTCCCTGATGGCTAATGATGATGAACATTTTTTTATGTGTCTGTTAGCCATTTCTATGTCTTCTTTTCAGAAGTGTCTGTTCATGTCTTCTGCCCATTTTTTGACTTGATTATTTGTTTTTGGGTGTTGAGTTTGAGACATTCTTTATAGATCTTGGATACCAGCCCTTTATCTGTATTGTCATTTGCAAATATCTTTTTCCATTCTGTGGGTTGCCTCTTTGTTTTGTTGACTGTATCCTTTGCTGTGCAGAAGCTTTTTAACTTGATGAAGTCCCAAAAGTTCATTGTTGCTTTTGTTTCACTAGCCTTTGGAGATGAATCTTGAAAGAAGTTGCTGTGGCCGAAGTCAAAGAGGTTACTGCCTCTGTTCACCTCTAGGATTTTGATGGATTCCTGTCTCACATTGAGGTTTTTCATCCATTTTGAGTTTATCTTTGTGTATGGTGTTAGAGACTGGTCGAGTTTCATTCCTCTGTATATAGCTGTCCAATTTTCCCAGCACCATTTATTGAAGAGACGGTCTTTTTTCCATTGTGTATTTTTTCCTGCTTTGTCAAAGATTATTTGACCATAGAGTTGAGGGTCCATATCTGGGTTCTCTATTCTGATCCCTTGGTCTATATGTCCATTTTTGTGCCAGTACCATGCTGTCTTGGTGATCACTGCTTTGTAATATAGCTTGAAATCGGGCAACGTGATGTCCCCAGCTTTGTTTTTCTTTTTTAACATTCCTTGGCAATTCAGGGTCTTTTCTGATTCCATAGAAATTTTAGGATTGTTTATTCCAGCACTTTGAAAAATGTCATTGGAATTTTGATCAGGATGGCATTGAAGGTATAGATTTCTCTGGGTAGCATAGACATTTTAACAATGTTTATTCTTCCAATCCATGAGCATGGAATGTTTTTCCATTTTTTTGTGTCTTCTTCAATTTCTTTCATGAGTGTTCTGTAGTTCCTAGAGTATAGATCCTTCACCTCTTTCGTTAGGTTTATTCTGAGGTATCTTATGGTTTTTGGAGCTATTGTAAATGGAATTGTTTCTCTAATTTCTCTTTCTACGGTTGTGTTGTTAGTGTATAAGAAAGCCAGTGATTTCTGTGCATTGATTTTGTATCCTGCCACATTACTGAATTGCTGTATGAGTTGTAGTAATTTGGGGGTGGAGTCTTTTGGGTTTTCCACATAAAGTATCATGTCATCTGTGAAAAGAGAGAGTTTGACTTCTTCTTTGCCAATTTGAATATATTTTTTGTTGTTGTTGTTGTCTGATTGCTGTTGCTAGGACTTCTAGTACTGCATTGAACAATAGTGGTGAGAGTGGGCATCCTTGATGTGTTCCTGATCTTAAGGGAAAGGCTCTCAGCTTTTCCCCACTGAGGATGATATTCACTGTGGGTTTTTCATAGATGAATTTTATGAACTTGGGGAATGTTCTCTCTGTCCCTATAACCTGAGGAGTTTTAATCAGGAAAGGATGCTGTATTTTGTCAAATGCTTTTTCTGCATCAGTTAGAGGACCATATGGTTCTTCTCTCTCCTCTTATTAATGTATTCTATCACATTGATTGATTTGTGAATGTTGAGCCACCCTTGCATCCTTTGGATAAATCCCACTTGGTCATGGTGGATGATCCTTTTTTTTTTTTTTTAAAGATTTTATTTATTTATTTATTTTGAGAGAGAGAATGAGAGACAGAGAGCATGAGAGGGAGGAGGGTCAGAGGGAGAAGCAGACTCCCTGCCGAGCAGGGAGCCCGATGCGGGACTCGATCCCGGGACTCCAGGATCATGACCTGAGCCGAAGGCAGTCGCTTAACCAACTGAGCCACCCAGGCGCCCTGTGGATGATCCTTTTAATGTATTGTTGAATCCTATTTGCTAGGATTTTGTTGAGGATTTTCGAATCCATATTCATCCAGGATATCAGTCTGAATTTATCCTTTTTGATGAGGTCTTTGCCTGGTTTGGAGATTAAGGTAATGCTGGCCTCATAGAATGAGTCTGAAAGCTTTACTTCTGTTTCTATTTTTTGAAACAGCTTCAGGAGAATAGGTATTATATCTTCTTTGAATGTTTGGTAGAATTCCCCAGGGAATCCATCAGGCCCTGGACTTTTGTTTTTAGGGAGGTTTTGGATCAATGTTTCAATTTTGTTACTGGTTATTGGTCTATTCAGGTTGTCACTTTCTTCCTGTTTCAGTCTTGGGAGTTTATACGTTTCCAGGAAGTCATCCATTTCATCCAGGTTGCTCAATTTACTGGCATATAGTTGTTGATAAGAATTTCTAATAATTGTTTCTATTTCCTTGGTGTTCTTTGTTATCTCTCCCCTTTCATTCATAATTTTATTAATTTGGGTCCTTTCTCTTTTCTTTTGGATAAGTCTGGCCAGTGATTTATCAATCCCATTAATTTTTTCAAAGAACCAGCTTCTAGTTTCATTCATCTGATCTACTGTGTTTCTGGTTTCTAATTCATTGATCTCTGCTCTAATCTTAATTATTTATCTTCTAATGTGTGGCTTAGGCATCATTTGTTGCTTTTTCTCTAGTTCTTTAAGGTGTAGAGTTAGTTGGTGAATTCAGGATTTTTCTATTTTTTTGAGTGAGGCTTAGATGGCTATGTATTTCCCCCTTAGGACCACCTTTGCAGTATCCCATAGGTTTTGGACCAATGTGTTTTCATCCTCATTGGTTTCCATGAATTGTTTAAGTTCTTCTTTGATTTCCTGGTTGACCCAAACATTCTTGAGCAGAGTGGTCTTTAGCTTCCAAGTGTTTGAATTTCATCCAAATTTTTCCTTGTGATTGAGTTTCAGTTTTAAAGCATTATGGTCTGAGAATATGCAGGGAATAATAGTCTTTTGGTATCGGTTGAAACCTGATTTGCTACTCAGTATGTGGTCTATTCTGGAGAAAGTTCCATGTGCGCTCGCTCAAGAATAATGAGTATTCTGTTGTTTTAGGGTGGAATGTTCTGTATATAACTATGAAGTCCATCTGGTCCAGTGTGTCATTCAAAGCTCTTGTTTGTTGATTTTCTGCTTAGAAGATCTGTCCATTGCTGAGAGTGGACTATTGAGGTCTCCTACAATTAACATATTGTTATCAATATGACTCTTATTTTGGTTAACAGTTGGCTTATGTAGATGGCAGCTCCCATGTTGGGGGCATAGATATTTACAACTGTTAGATCTTCTTGTTGGATAGACCCTTTAAGAATGATATAGTGTCCTTCTGTGTCTCTAACTACAGTCTTTAGTTCAAAATCTAATTTGTAATTGCTACCTCAGCTTTCTTTTGAGGTCTGTTGGCATGGAAGATGGATCTCCATCCCTTCACTTTCAGTCTGGATGTATCTCTAGGTTCAAAATGAGTCTCTTATAGACAACATATGGATGGGTCCTGTCTTTTTGTCCAATCTGCAACCCTGTGCTGTTTTATGGGAACATTTAGGCTATTCACGTTGAGAGTGATTATTGAAAGATATGAATTTATTGTCATCATGTTGCCTGTGAAGACATTGTTTTTATAGATTGTCCCTGTACATTTCTGTTCTATATCACTCTTGGTGTCTTTCTCCTTTTATAGAACCCCTCTTAATATTTCTTGCAGGGCCGGTTTAGTGGTCACATATTCTTTCAGTTTCTGCTGGTCTTGGAGTTGGTTGTCATTTAGAATGGAGTCCCCATCCATTCTAAATGACAACCTTGCCAGATAAAGTATTCTTGGCTGCGTGTTCTTCTCGTTTAGTACCTTGACTATGTCTTGCCAGGTCTTTCTGGCTTGCCAGATCTCTGTGGATAGGTCTGACCTTATTCTGATGTTCCTCCCTCTGTACATAAGGAATCTCTTCCCCCTAACTGCCCTTAAGATGGTTTCCTTGGTTCTAAGATTTGCGAGTCTTACTATTACATGCTGGGGTGTTTTCCTATTTTCCTTGATCTTGGGAGGGGTCCTCTCTGCCTCTAGGACACTAATGTTTGTTTCATTCCCCAGATTAGGGAAGTTCTCAGCTATGATATGCTCAAATATATCTTCTAGTCCTCTCTCTCTCCCCACCCCCTCAGGGATTCCAATAATTCTGACATTGGAATGTTTCATGGTGTCACTTATTTCTCTGATTCTATGTTCTTGGATTCTGAGTTGTTTTTCCTTGGCCTCCTCTTTTCTTTTCATGTCTATTAATTGGTCTTCTAAATCACTAATTCTTTCTTCTGCCTCGCTTACCATAGCTGTTAGATTATCTAGATTAGATTGGATCTCATTGATAGCATTTTTAAGTTCTGCCAATTCAGCTTTCATTTCTGCCCTTAGAGACTCTATGTTGCCATTAATTGATTTCTCCATTCTAGCTATTGTCTTCACAATTGCTAGCCTGAATTCCATCTCTGACATCTTAGTTATATCTGAATCCATTTGTAAATCTGTGGCATAAATCATAGTCTCTGAGTCTTTCCTATTTTGGGGGTTCCTCCTCTTAGTCATTCTGTTGAGGGGTGGTTGAGGGAATGTATAGAGTCCAAATTATTGACCACAACCCAAACAAGATGCACCTGTTTTCTAGGGACCTTAGGTTGCTGACCTCTTGTTTTCCCAGCCTGTCTTCTGGGGGAGGGGCCTGCCACGCTGTTAGTCAGGCAACACTGTTTGGCCAGAGTTGCCCTGCCCCCTGTGGCGGGGGATGGGCTCAGTGAAAAACGTTTTTTGGGGGGCTTTTGTTCTCTGGCACCTTCCCCTGGTGGCTTTCCACGTCTCTTCTGAGAGTCAGAGCAGAAGAGACCATTTCCAACCCTCTGCCTCAGAGCAGACAGATTGTAGTCTGTTCTTCAGTGAGCTCTCCAGGCCACACTATCTCCGTTTCTGTCTGTGCTGCTATAAACTCCAGTCCTGGGTTGTGTGACCCTAAGCAATGCCCCCAGTCCTCACCTCCAGGTTGGGGCATGTCTCTGCCTTTTGTGCTTCTAAAACTGCCAGCCACCCCCAGTTTGCACACCTGGCCCCACTGCACAAGGTTTCTGTCCGGGGGAGTGCCCTGAAGTCCTTTCCCTGTAGCTAGTGGTCTGCAAGTCTGTGCCTGGTCCCCAGCGCAGGAAGCTATTGCTCCCAGTGGTGTAAGATCCTGATGGCCAGGCTCCCTCCTGCTGCCATTTATCCTCCAATATCTGACCACAGAATCATGGCTCCCCACTTCATACCTCAAAACCAACCACCTGCGATATTCTGTTTGTAGAGATACAGATCTATCTTCTTTCATCTCAGGCTGATTTTGTGGGTGTTCAGCTGGTAGATATCCAGCTCAATTCCGGAGACCTGTTGGAATAGGGTCCCCTACTCCTCTGCCATCTTTTTAGTCTCCTGGATTACAAATTTATGCTGCACAAAGAGCAATGTAACATTCAAATTAAAGAACGCTATTCTCTTTATATACTTCTCCTAGTCAGAGCACTTAAGGAATACCCCTTCAGTTTGGGAGGAATAAAATCTAAAACTAGAAAAGTGACTTTAGAGCCTGCACTCTTAACACTGGACCATACTGCCTCTAAATTTGAGCAATCCAAATCTATAGCCTCAGTAGATACAACCTTAACAAAATCACCTCTAGGCTGATCTAAGAGCTTTCCTAAAATTTTTGTTTGTATTCTGCCAGGCTCATATTTCTTATTTTGATGAGATGGTCTAGGCACTTTAAGTGTACTGGGATTATAATAATTTTATTTTATATTATAATCATTATTATGCTGCTGTAGTATAGTATATAGAATGTATCACATTATATTATTATTATTATATTGGTTTAGTAGTGAGTGTGTATGTTTTCCTTTTGTCACTTTCCTGTAGACTATGTATATGCATTATAAATACTGTCTCATGTGAATATTATGTTTCATTTAATGGAAAGAAAATAAAATACAAATCAGTAAAACAAAGAAAATATAATTTCCCACAACCCCAGTTTTCAGAGGTAATCATCATTGACACTTGGAATAAATCTTTGTGTGTGTGCATAAAAAAAATCATGTAGTATATAGACTTTGCAAATTGATTTTTTTTCCCACTTTGCATGCCATGAAATTGTTCTTTTTTTTTTTTTTTCTTTCAAGATTTTATTTAAATTCAAGTTAGCTAATATATAGTGTAATATTAGTTTCAGGGATAGAAATCAGTGATTCATCACTTGCATATAACACCCAATGCTCATTACAACAAGTGCCCTCCTTAATGCCCATCACCCATTTACCCCATCCCCCCACCCACCTCCCCTCTAGCAACCCTCAGTTTGTTCCCTATAGTATGTCAATAAACATTTGGTAACAGTATTATCTTAATGACCTTGAATTTACCATAATATTTTCAAAAATGGATGTAGCATTTATGCATTCACTACTGATATATATTTTTTATTTCTACTATAATGCTTTTACAAGCAATTTTAAAGTTAATGATTTTTGTGCCTCCCTATTATTTCCTTAGGATACACTCGTAGGAATGTAATTGTTGAGTCAAAGTGAATCAATATTTTCAGGACATCTTTTTAACATTTCTAGTTCTGATATTATTGGTAAAATTTGAGCACTCCTGCATTTCTGTCCTCATTTTTACTCACTTTTATGTAGTTGAAGTCCACTTAAACTGATAGTTTAATAGCAATACCTAATACTCAATAATTTTAACATCCATTGAATTCTATAGTGGGTCCCCTGTGGAGCCTCTCAGATCTTCCCTCTAGGATTTCAAAACTAACTCCCCAGCTTCTGGGAATGTTGCCAGCAAGACCTTGTGGCCATTAACCTGTTCAAGGAATTGTTGGTGGTGGGAGACCCATCTTGCCCAATAGGCTGTTGTATATATGCCACAGGAGTAGCCAGCATCTGGTGACTAGCTGATATTGGGGTATCAAATACCACCCCTGCTAGTGTAGTAGGCTGAGGCCCCTTTCTACTACCCGTTTTTTGTTTCTCCCACAGGTGTTCATCTTAAAAACACTTCCTAATATGTTTCCTAAATGCTAATCTCTGTCTCAGAGCTGGCTTTCTGGGAGCCCAAACTGCGACAAGGTCCTACAATGTAACAGGTACAGTGTTGTGCTTCACATCCATTCTCTCAATTAAATAACTCAATGAAATAGGTGATACAGTTATTATATTCAATTTACAGGTAAAATAATCTCCAGCTATTTAAACAAATTTTCTGAGGACATATCTTCCAGCTGCTGGAGCCAGCATTCAAAACTAAAAGAAATCCTTTACAATATTTAAGTAATCTCAAACAATATTTAAATCATTCAAAACTATAGATTGGACTCCAAAGCCCATGTTTTGCACTATGTACTATACTTCCTCCAGACTTAGGGTAAGCAATACAAATTAATAACCTTAGCACATTATGAACAGTGAATAATGTTTGTGCTCCATGTCCTCCAGGCTGATTTAGAGGCTTGCTAGCCTTTACATCTTCCACTTTGATTAATAGCTAACTCTTTATTTACCTATCAGTCACTCTCACCACCTCTCCAGTTCTATAGGGTAGTTAGTAACAGCACACCTGATACATAAGGGAGCTCTGTAAGTTAACTGCATGTGAATAAATGAATGAATGCATTTGCTCATAGTCAGACTTATTTGCATTCAACCAGGCCAATGGTCTAGTCTAAACAGAACTCTATCTGGTTTGGCCACCAGGGAACAGGCTGTTAAATAGTCATTCTTTCATGATCTCATCTCAGATAAAAAGTATAGCTATTTTATGACAAAAAATTTTATGGATAGTAACTTTTATTGTGTTGCTAAGTTTTGTGTAGATTAATATCCCCTCTTTTCTAAACTTTCCACTCTCTAGTTTCAATATAGACTCCTTTATGAAAAATGTGTGCATATCATCTTACCATTTTTCACTTCATATACTTTGATCATGTCCACTTTCAGCTTTTGTTTTTTAGCTCAGCCATATGAGAAATAGATTCCAGCAGTCTGGAAATCACCAGGCACTATATTAACTAATAAGGATTCAAAGTTTTGAAAATTGTGTCCTTACTATAAAATATCTTACACTTGCTCTTCTTTTATTTTTTCTTTTTATGCAAATTATTATAACAGATTTTAGAAAATTATGCCTTACATATTGTTATTTTATTTGCCACCAAATTTTGTTTTGAAGATACTTAGAATATAATTACCATCTTTTCCAACAGTATATTTCAGAAATATTATTTTAGGGAAAAATATAGTGATAAGCTAGTCTCCATAATTTGGCAATATACTAATTTGATGATAAGCCTTTTTTATGAGGAAGTTTGGGTTTTTTTTAAAGAATTATTTATTTAATTTAGAGAAAGGGGGAAGAGGCAGAGGGAGAGGGAAAGAGAATATCAAGCAGACTGCACTGATTGCAGAGCCGATTTGGGACTTGATCCCACTATGCTGAGATCATGAGCTGAAATCAAGAGTCCTACACTTAACAGACTGTGCCACCCAGGTACCCCTGGAAATAAGATTTTTAAAAATAATTCCACAAATGTGTCATTAAAATTTTTCTGAATGATTGACTACTACCCACAATTTATAATGACTGGTCAGTTGAGGGTATTTACTTATGGAAGAAAAAAACAATTATTATTTGACTATAGAGTAAAATTTGACTATAAATAAAATTACTTTTTAAAGAGAATTTGAATGCAAGTTTGAGTTCTCAGAATTTGAGACAGAAACAAACTAAAAAGAGACAAAGGAGCCAATGTAAATCAATAAGTAACACCTGTGTTGATCACTAGAACTGGCTTTGCTTGTGAACAGTTTTCTAGTTGCAATCCTAGAACTAGTATTGTAATCTCCACAAGGATTTAGCGGTTCACTTTTTCACTTTATGCCTGGCCGCATGTCATAGAGTCCACTTTTCATTATATCCATGTGTATTTTTTCAATAAACGCCCTGTTAATTTTGGTTATTTTAGTAGACTGTCTTCCTTGTTAACAAAGCAGCACAACAAAGAATGCATGCCTTAGTAAGTGTATCATTAAATGCTACCAGATTGAAATATGATATTTTATTGCAAAGGTAGATTTTACATATAAATAAGCTGTGATAGTGGCAATGGTTGCATGCATACTTTCTATCAAAGAATAAATCTAGGTATGTTAAACTAAGGTTAGCTTCCATCTGGAATCACGCTACTTTCACATCTATGATGCTATCAGTGCTCACTATTGTTGAAGAATGGTCCATCAGTTTCCTGAGGCTGCTGTGACAAATGACTATAAACCAGGTCCCTTAAAACAGCAGAACTATTCTTTCATAGTTCTGGATGCTGGATGTCTGGAATCAAGGTGTCAGTAGGGCCATGCTCCCTCCCTAGGCTCTAATAAGCAATTCTTGATCTTCTAGCTTCTGATGTCTATAGGTATTTTCTGCCTTGTGGCTACATCGTCTCTCCTCTTCTCTCTCCAAAACTCACTTAACCTCTTTGTTGTTTTGTTTTTTGTTTTTTGTTTTTTTTTTACAAAACGCATGTCATTATATTTAGGGCCTACCTCGAAAATGTAGAATAAACTGCCCTCTCAAGATCTTTAACTTAATCACTTCTTTTGCAATATCAAATAAAATTCATTCTGTTGCCAGATAAAGTAATAATCACAGGTTCCAGGGGTTGGGATGTAGACTATCCAAGGGACCACTTTTCAGCAATAATACAAAAATAATCCTTTTTAAGTTTTGACATTATTTTGATCAGTGCAATTTGAGAGCTGTGTCTCTTAACAATGCTAATGAAGTGACGAAATTAATTCAGAAGATACTGTAAGGTATGGTCACTCACTACTCAAATCCTCTGTTCTCTCTATTTCATGCTGCACTTGGACTAAATCCCATAAACTGAATGACTATAAACCATTTTGTTTTGGGATATTAATTTGTGGTTTATACTCTTTTTGATATGAAGGAGCCTATGATTGTTTTCTTTCTAAAATTAAAATGAACAATATTTAGAAATATATGTTTTAGTAATACTGAAGTCATTAAAATGCAAAATGATATAGGTCATAGTTTGTTAATTACTTTTATATCAGCAAAAATTTGAATGTAATGGTCATGTCAAAATTTTACTTTTTTTAAAAATGAGAATTTAAATGCCTATTTTTATTTTTTAAACTTTGATAAAATAAAATAACATGATATTGAATGTGATGCTGATAAAATCTAACATTGAGTGATAGGAAAAACTTTAAGTATCTAATTAATGAGTTAAATTCTCATAGCAATTAAGATAGATTCTATGGTTTTCATCATTTTATATATGAAGAAATTAGGCACTAAGGAAATCAAATTATTTGTTAAAGGTTATACAGATAATAAAGTGGTTTAACTGGGATTTAAATCCAAGTAGTCTGTCTCTAATGTATGTACTTTTAGCTACTATTTTATTCTTTAAACTGATCTGATTCCAGATATTTGTACTTGCAGTTCATTTTAATACTGAAGAATTGGTGAGTGAAGTTCAGGTGAAAGGAAATTTTTCATAGTAAACTTCACAAAGGAATTCATCCAAGAGCATAAATAAGTTATATTAGATATTTTATATATAAATATACATCTGGAACTGATAGCTTGTGTGTGTGTGTGTGTGTGCACATGTAAAGGAGACATGGGAAAGGTGCTGAACACTTACGTTTTTCACTAAAAATCAATCCAGGACTATTTTGCCATAGCCAGAATAAATCCTAAATCCTTTAAGTAAACTGATACACATATATGAGTCTTTTTTAAGTGTTGAATTGGTCAAACCATATACTGACAAGAGATTTATTTTTTTTTATTTTATGATATATAAGAAATACTGTTGTACAATTTTATGAAGAGATTAAAACTCAATAAATTTAATAAATATTCAAGGTTATTCAAGGCTGGAAGCAAAGTTTAGATTAATATTTGTTCTATTACCTATGAAATTAGAAATACATAGTCTTTCAGAATATGTTCCTCAAAAGTATTAACAATGAGAAAAAAAATGTTACTCTCTTCATGACTCCATCAAATAGAAGTCTTACCAGGCATTCTTTACTTATAATTAGTACTATTTCAATTGAAGTCCATATTCGTGATTGAGATGAGCTCCATGGCACCAGCAGTTATGCTCTACATTATTAAAGCCTGAATTCTACTCAATATGGTTTAATGGGAAATACAAGTTAATGTGATCTGAAAAGAAAAAAATGTGTATGACTTTACTAATAAACAGAAGACTGTATATATTTTCGATTTTTATGACTAAATTTTAGGAGTCATTGACATTCTCTTGAATAATTTACTATTTATCTTAGAATGGCATCCCTGAAAGTAAATTCTGGGATGCAGATGTGTGCAGGAGACTTACTGGAAAATGCTCCTGGAAAAGAAACCTAAAGGAGAGTAAAGAAGGTAAGACTGAGCTGAGGAGGGATTTGAATCTCACTGCAGTTACAAAAGAGGTATCAGGCAATGCCATCAGATTTGTTCTGAATTCAGGCTTTGAGAAAATCTTTTTAGCCAGCATGAACCAGTCATTGGATGTGATAGCTAACCCCACAAAGGGCAAATGTAGGCCTAGTAAATTGTCAACTACCACCACTCCTGGAAGCTAAAGAATGAGAACCTTGGTCTTAAGGTCTGAAAAGGGAAATCTGGGCAGCACCCAGCAGCATCCACTTCTACACTGTGTCTTTTTTTTTTTTTTTAATGCCCAGATAAGATTTCTTAAAACACTTTGGTGGAGTATTTCACAGTTTTCTGAATACAGATTCTTTGCTTCCTTGGTTAGATTTATTCCTAGGTATCTTATGGTTTTCAGTGAAATTGTAAATGGGATCGACTCCTTAATTTCTCTTTTTTCTGTCTTGCTGTTGGTGTATAGGAATTCCACTGATTTCTGTGCATTGATTTTATATCCTGCCACTTTACTGAATTCCTGTATGAATTCTATCAGTTTTGGGGTGGAGTCTTTTGGGTTTTCCACATAAAGTATCATATCATCTGCAAAGAGTGAGAGTTTGACTTCTTTGCTGATTCAGATGCCTTTTATTTCTTTTTGTTGTCTGATTGCTGTGGCTAGGACTTCTAGTACAAGTGTTGAAGAGCAGTGGTGATAGTGGACATCCCTGCCGTGTTCCTGACCTTAGGGGGAAAGCTCTCAGTTTCTCCCCATTGAGAATGATATTCGCTGAGGGTTTTTCATAGATGGTTTTTATGATATTGAGGTATGTACCATCTATGCCTATACTCTGAAGAGTTTTGCTCAAGAAAGGATGCTGTACTTTGTCAAATGCTTTTTCTGCTTCTGTTGAGAGGATTATATGGTTCTTGTTCTTTCTTTTACTAATGTATTGTATCACATTGATTGATTTGCAGATGTTGAACCAACCTTGAAGCCCAGGAATAAATCCCACTTGGTCGTGGTGAACAATCCTTTTAATGTACTGTTAGATCCTATTGGCTAGTATTTTGTTGAGAATTTTTGCATCCATGTTCATGCTCATGGATTGGAAGAACAAATATTGTGAAGATGTCAATACCACCTAGAACATTCTACACATTTAATGCAATCCCTATCAAAATACCATCCACTTTTTTCAAAGAAATGGAACAGATAATCCTAAAATTTGAATGGAACCAGAAAAGACACCAAATAGCCAGAAGAATGTTGAAAAAGAAAAGCAAAGCTGGCAGCATCACAATTCCAGATGTCAAGCTCTATTACAAAGCTGTCATCATCAAGACAGTATGGTACTGGCACAAAAACAGACACATAGATCAGTGGAACAGAATAGAGAGCCCAGAAATGGACCCTCAACTCTGTGGCCAACTAATCTTCGACAAAGCAGGAAAGAACGTCCAGTGGAAAAAAGACAGTCTCTTCAACAAATGGTGTCGGGAATATTGGACAGCCACATGCAGAAGAATGAAACTGGACCATTTCCTTATACCACACACAAAAATAGACTCAAAATGGATGAAAGACCTAAATGTGAGAGAGGAGTCCATCAAAGTCCTAAAGGAGAACACAGGCAGGAACCTCTTTGACCTCAGCCACAACAACTTTTTCCTAGCAACATCACCAAAGGCAAGGGAAGCAAGGGCAAAATGAACTATTGGGACTTCATCAAGATAAAAAGCTTTTGCACAGCAAAAGAAACAGTCAACAAAACCAAGAGACAATGGACAGAATGGGAGAAGATACTTGCAAATGACATATCAGATAAAGGGCTGGTATCCAAAATCTATAAAGAACTTATCAAACTCAACACCCAAAGCACAAAGAATCCAATCAAGAAATGGGTAGAAGACATGAACAGACATTTTCCCAAAGAAGACATCCAAATGGCCAACAGACACATGAAAAAGTGCTCAACATCGCTCGGCATCAGGGAAATCCAAATCAAAACCTCAATGAGATACCACTTCACACCAGTCAGAATGGCTAAAATTAACAAGTCAGGAAATGACAGATGTTGGCGAGGATGCAGAGAAAGGGGAACCCTCCTACACTGTTGATGGGAATGCAAGCTGATGCATCCACTCTGGAAAACAGTATGGAGGTTCCTCAAAAAGTTGAAAATAGAGCTACCCTATGACCCAGCAATTGCACTACTGGGTATTTACCCCAAAGATACAAATGTAGTGATCCAAAGGGGCACGTGCACCCCGATGCTTATACAGCAATGTCCAGAATAGTCAAACTAAGGAAAGAGCCAAGATGTCCATCAACAGATGAATGGATAAAGAAGATGTGGTATATATACAATGGAATATTATGCAGCCATCAAAAGGAATGAATTCTTGCCATTTGCAAAAACATAGTTGGAACTGGAGGGTATTATGCTAAGTGAAATAAGTGAATCAGAGAAAGACATGTATCATATGATCTCAGTGATATGAGGAATTCTTAATCTCAGGAAACAAACTGAGGGTTGCTGGAGTGGTGGGAGTTGGGAGGGATGGGGTAGCTAGGTGAAACAATACATTATATGTTAAAAAAAAAAAAAGAAGAAGAAGAAGAAGATAGTAGGAAGGGAAAAATGAAGGGGGGAAAATCAGAGGGGGGGACAAACCATGAGAGACTACGGACTCTGAGAAACAAACTGAGGGTTCTAGAGGGGAGGCAGTTGGGGGATGGATTAGCCTGGTGATGGGTATTAAAGAGGGCATGTATTGATTGGAGCATTGGGTGTTATACGCAAAAAATGAATCATGGTACTACAACAAAAACTAATGATGCAGTGTATGGTGATTAACATAACATAATAAATTTAAAAAAAATGGGAAGCAATCCAAGTACAACAATGAAAACAGAAAAAATAAAATAAAAAAATAAGTGAGTGTTAGATGTCAGTGCGCAAGAGGTGGGGAATGAAGGTTGATGTGCTCAAGATCTTTGCCAAGCCAGGCAAAGGGGGAACTGAATCTAGTGTAGTCATTAAATACTACATATAAAATTATCTTATAACACTTAATTTATATTCCATATGTAATATGTCCTAGTAATTTTGTTTCTAATTAAAATTTTTTTTTACTTTTTTTTTTTTTAGTTCTAATTAAAATTTAAAGTTATCTAATTTAGCACTCACATTTTCCACATGGAGAAACTGAGGCATGGAGAAATTAAGTCATTTGCTCAAAATCACACTATTGGTTGTGGTTAATGGCACAACTGGTATTAGACTCTGTAGGTACAATTTCCCAAGTGTGATCATTGCAAATATCCACACCCCTTTTTGTCAGGGTTTATTTTTTTGTTTTGTTTTGTTCTTTTACCTGCTTATGGCATAGGATGAAGCCAGAGAGATTTTTTTAAGCTCCTCAGTCATTAATTTACAAACTTGTGGACTTATGTCAATACCTTTAAGAAACAAGTAAAGAAATCTGTTTTCAGAAGATAAAGGTGGCTATTGAATTAAAGGATTTCTTTTAATGTCAGTGTGAAGACACCCATTTAAATCTCAATCTCGGGGTGCCTGGGTGGCTCAGTTGGTTAAACGACTGCCTTCGGCTCAGGTCATGATCCTGGAGTCCTGGGATCGAGTCCCGCATCGGGCTCTCTGCTCAGCAAGGGGTCTGCTTCTCCCTCTGACCCTCTTCCCTCTCGTGCTCTCTGTCTCTCATTCTCTCTCTCTCAAATAAATAAATAAAATCTTTAAAAAAATAAAATAAAAATAAAATAAAATAAATCTCACTCTCTCTCTCTCTTTCTCCCTCTCTCTCTCTATATGGAAATTTCCATTGTAGGATGACTATAATAAAAATATGGAAAATAACAGATGATCATAAATGTAAATAATGTCACTGAATTTTATGCTTAAAATAGTTAAAATGGCAAATATTCTTATGTATATTTGCCACGGTAAGGAAGCAAATGGGTGTGACTTGATTTTGAAAGTAGTGTATGAGATGCTGAAATGTCATACACTGGCTAAGACTACATCCTTGGTATTTATTGTAATAAAAAACCTTCCATTATAATTAGTTTTGACCTTTTAGCAATTTTGACCCTTAGCAATTCAATAGTCTACAACTGTCACATCCACAGTACATTTCCCCCCTTAACAATGACTTTAGTTTTCTTTATTTTTTCTTATGTGGATAGTCTTAAGAATGTCATATTGTAGGCATATTATGATATATCATGTTTTGTATTTTACATATACATAAATTTTTCTGTCCCTAGAACACCAAATTATAGGCATAATTGTTGAATACACTTTAATATGTATAAATGCTTTATTTAAATATATATGTTTTATTTAGAGAAAAAACAGGGAATATAAAGCCTAACTCTGTCTGGATATTACGAACTTTGTATATTAGAATTTTGGTTCCTTCCTCTTTTGCCAAGTTGTCTTCCATCAGTAGATCTTAATAACCCTCTAATTTTCCCCTTTGTCATCACAACCACCATCAGACCTTAAGCATTCTTGGGCAGTCTTAATGCAGAAGCCTCTTCCAGGTTTCTTAACCTCAGATCTTGTCTGCCTCCCTGCCCACACACACACACTCCATTCTCCATACAGCAACAAGGCAACCCTTTCTTAAAAATTTAGAGTATCTCTAATCTTCTGAAAACCCGTCAGTGGCATCCCCTTGTCTTTAGGATTAGATTTTTTTTTTTAAGATTTTATTTATTTATTTGACAGAGAGAGACACAACGAGAGAGAGAACACAAGCAGGGGGAGTGGAAGAGGCAGAAGCAAGTTTTCTGCTGAGCAAGGAGCCCCATGTGGGATTCAATCCCAGGACCCTGGGATCATGACCTGAGACGAAGGAAGACGCTTAATGACTGAGCCACCCAGGCACCCTAGGATTAGATTTAAACTACAGAAATTAGAATACAAATCCTTCAGACTCTTAACCACCATTCCAGCCTCATTTCTCTTCAACTTCCTCATTAAGTCAGATACTCAAATATTTTCAGTACTTGAATGGTGTTAAGCTCTTTCTCTTCAACAGTTATACTCTCCTCTCTCATTAGAGCCCTCCTCCTATCTTTTACACATTCTTTACTTTTCAGGTTAAATAATACATTCTCTTGGGGCGCCTGAGTGGCACAGTCAGTTAAGCATCCAACTCTTGGTTTCAGCTCAGGTCATGATCTCAGTGTCATGGGATCTAGCCCGTCGGGCTCTGAGCTCAGTGCGGAGTCTCCTAAAGACTCTTTCTTCCTCTCACTGCCCCTCTCTGCTCCCTGGTCAGTCTTTCTCTCTCCCTCTCTCTTTCTAAAATAAATAAATAAAATCTTAAAAATATATATACATGTTCTTAGGATACTATGATACTTCGTAGACTGCAGTATGTGTCTGCTTTGCATCCCCCTTTATATGACATTTTATAATAATTACTAGTTTAATTATTTTTCTTACCACTAAAACCATCAGGTTTACTTAGGCCTATGTTTAGCCCATGTCTGTTGCCAACCTTTTGTACCCATGGCATATAACTCAGTTATATTGTGAAATATTAAGTGTTCAATAAGTATTTTTTTAATGATTGACAACAGGTAGGCTGGGTTCACACAAATCATCTTGGACCTTTTACTGAATGACATAAATTGTAAAATCATTGTAATCTGAGTGTGTCCCTCCAAAATTCATATGTTGAAATCCTAATGTCCAATGTGATGGTACTAGGAGGATGGATCTTGGGGTGGAGATTTTATGAGGGAAATAGTATCTTTATTAAAGAGACTCTAGCTCCTTCCACCATGTGAGGATACTAGAAGTCTGCCACTAGGAAGAGGGCTTTCACCTGACCATACTGGCATCCTAGTCTCAGACTTCTCAGCCCCCAGAACTATGAGAAATAAATTTCTGTTGTTTATAAGCAAACCAGTCTGTGGTACTTTGTTATAGCAGCCCGAGATTAAGACAATCCTCAGCTCAGTTTTAGTTCACTACCAACCTGTTTCCTTGGTCTGTTATCTATCTTCTTCTCTTACCTCACTACAACTTCACCAAATACCTACTAATTATTTCAGGTCTTTAATGGAGCCACATTCACTCTTGACTTCAACTTTCCCATATGTTCTTGTTGTTATTATTATTATTATTATTATTATTATTATTATTATTATTATTTTTGCATACTGTTCAGTCTCCCTGCTTGTCCTATATTCTCTTTCAACTCCAAAGAATCTTTATTTGTTAGCTTCTTTCTTAATACTGAACACACTTATAATCTCTAGGACAATATTTCTCTCCTTATTTATATTGTGGTGCCTGCAAGGGCAGAGGCTAAGTCTATTTTGTTTATTAATAAATTCTTAGTGTTTCTAGCAGAGTAGATGGGACAGATTAAAACCTCAATGATTATGTACTGAATGAACGATAACTAAAAGAATGCTTAAGGGGCACCTGGATGGTTCCGTTAGTTAAGTGTTTGCCTTTGGGTCAGGTCATAATCCCAGGGGTCTGGGATCAAGCCCTGTGTTGGGCTCCATGCTCAGTGAAGAGTCTGCTTCTCCCTCTCCCTTTGCCACTCCCCTTGCTTGTGCTCTCTCTCTCTCACTCACCCTCTCTCTCTCACTCAAATAAATAAATAAGAAATCCTTGAGATGAACCTATATCCAAAATATGGAGTTATATATAGCTTAGAATGTATATTTTATATGATGAAAAATAAAGACTATACCACTATCTGGTATCAGTCTCTGGTACCTCCTCATTAAATTAATGATAATAATGCTTAATAAGTGTAGTTAGAAGCTGATCTCTATAATTAAAGGCTCCAGAGGTTCTTTCTAACATTTCCATTTTCCTTTGTGCTACATAGATTGATAGGATAGGAATTAATTTCTTTTTAATTTGTGGCCCTTGTTATCAATTATATATAATTCTATAACTTTCCATTGGGTCCTTAGAATAATTGCATAATACTTTCTTCCCTTCCAAATAAAGTAGGATATATGTGTATTCTTTCAGGAAAAAGTCTCCTTTTCTGGGTGCTCTAGAAGTCTTTATGATGTTTTTAGTGGTATTATGTGCGTGTATGTCTTTAAAAAAAGGGAGGGGAAGAATGAAGTGGGGGAAATCAGAGGGGGGATGAACCATGAGAGACAATGGACTCTGAAAAACAAACTGAGGGTTCCAGAGGGGAGGGGGGTGGGGGGATGGGTTAGCCTGGTGATGGGTATTAAAGAGGGCACGTTCTACATAGAGCACTGGGTGTCATACGCAAACAATGAATCATAGAACACTTCATCAACAACTAATGATGTAATGTATGGTCATTAGCATAACATAATAATATTAAAAAAAAGAAGGCTCTCTCCATTTACACTGGGAGCCCCATGAAAGAATGGATTTATCATTTATCTAGAATCATGATAATTCTTGTTTAATATCATTAGACTCTAAATTTTCTAATAATTTCAAACCAAGACAGTAAGAACTATCATTTGTTAAGCCTTTTATGTAGAAGCGAAATGCTAACTGCTTTACATCATTATCTAGTCTGTCAACAATCCATGTGCCAAACACTATTAATAGTGTTTATTACTGATGAGGAAAACTCCCAGTTCGGTGAAGTAGTAGAAACAAGTCTAAAATACAGATATGGTCATCCTTTTAATCATTATACCATGTTGTCTCAAAGTTAAAAGAAGGGGTAATGAAATAATATTAATTGTATAGAATAAAGTTCATTTACAAAAGTAATTTTTAAAGAACCAAAACATGTGCTCTGGACAAGAGAACCAGGGTCATGCAGATAGAATAAGAGGGCCCCCGGGACATAGAAGCTCTAGATACGCATTGAAAGAAATTCAGTCTCTTAAAATCTTCCTTCCTATTCCTTACATACTGGGAACTCTATGGTGGTCTTAAATATGCATTTCTTTACTTGCAAATAAAGTATAATTCACTAGGCTTTGAAGGATTCAAATCATATATTTGGTTTACATTTTCAAGGTACTTTATTTTACAGAATGACTTAAAAAGAAAATATTGAATATATTAAGTTCTAATTAAAATACGTTTATATATGGACATTCATTAACTTTTCCATATAAATGAATTCCAAGGATCATCTACTCTTCTTGAATCAACTACACCAACAGTACTTTTACACTAAAGTATTCTGTTTGTGCTGAAGTATTTGACTTTTCAAATTTCCATCTATCTCTAAGATTCTTAACAAATGATGCTGTTGGTAAGGTGGGTTGGTAAGGTGAGTATGGGTAGCTAAGACAGGAGACTCAAATTCATAAACCAAAGCATATGTCAATGTGTCATGAATTTATTTCTTTTTTAATGTTCTGGTCAGCCTGAGAGCAAATGACTCAGGATTGCAAATGGGCTTTGGCTTAGAACATATTCTGATTTGAGATAGGTGAAATGACTGCTAGGTTTTAAAATAAAACTTATTAGCTAATGCACACTAGTCCACTTGGAATGTTGCCCCATTTCTGAGAATGGCTCTGGATATGTCTTTAATGTTTATGAAAAATATATCCTTGTTGTTTTCATAAATATTAGTATCTTTATTGACAGTGTTTCTAGTGAAGTCAGTCAATACAAAGACAATGAATATGACAATAATGAATGCAAGACTTTAGGACTTTCCTTTAAAATAAGATTTGGTATTAAGTATCAATTTTTCCCCGTAACTAGCTTAAAACATATACCTTAACAGAGAAAATTATACTGTATTTAATATATAACATAAATGATATAGGAAAACTTTCAACTGGGATAATTGATATCAGCATTATGAAAAGCCCAGAATTCTTTACTTCACTGTTTTCTTTAATTTGTTATTTTCCTTCCATATTCTCTAGCTTTTGATATACTTGGTATTTTTTACTCTTCTGACTAGCTTAAGTGCCCTTGTCAACAGTTCAGTTGTTGAATGAGGCAAAGTGTTAGTTATAGTGTGAAAATCTGGTGTGCTGTCAGAAAAGGGCAAGCCATTAACTTGTGAATTTTGACTTCCAGTGTTCCATAGCTCAGCGATGCCTGAGAGTCTCTCTTGAATCGCTATTAAGGGTAACATGCATATGCATTTATGAAGTTTTGTTATTATGTATGATACAAACCTTCATCATATATAACTACACTTATAGAGTGTTGGTGATAGTGTTCTTTACTTAAAAAAAAAATGTCAAAGGCCCTGGTAGCTATAATATGGATGTTATTTTCAGAGATATAATTTGGGACAAGAATGCATACTGCAAGAAATAACCTAAAATATCCTATGCCATAGAAAGCCATTAACAAATAATCTAGATAATTTTTGAAGTTGGGAACAATCAGAGTAAATTATGTTACTGATACAATACATCTAAGTCAAAACCTTTGTATAAACAAAATGCCAGAGTGTATGGAGGTTCATGACCTTGCTTCAGAATAGTGCCTAGAAACTGCATGATCAGTTGTCATCAAAATGGCAAATATTCTATAAGGACAGGGTAATTATGTGTTATTGTTCTGTCTCTTCAAACATGGCATTATCATTAGACTCCATGGTTATATGGAAATTATTCCAAGCATTTTTAGAAACTTCAAAACATTTGTGGTATATGTAATCTCTGTCATTTAAAGACATTTAAGTATCAAATATTATGTAGTTTCTAGGATTACTTTGAGCTCCTATTTACATAATGTAAGAATGTATGGGACAAGATTTTTCCATAGAGTTTCCAGTAGAAAATCATAATGATAAATGTTTTAAATTTAACATTAGTGGTCTAATGTTGTGTTTCTCAATCTTGGAATTATTGACATTTTGCACTGCATAATTCTTTCTTGTAGGGGATGTCCTGTGCATTCCAGGATGTTTAGTAGGAATCTATTCACTAGGACCAGTAGCACCATCCCCTTAACAGTTTTGATGCCAAAAATGTCCCCAGACATTTGGAGTCAAAATCATGTCAGTTGAGAACCTTTGGTCTAAAGCAATGTGGGATAAAACTTTAAAAAAAAAAAAAAAAAGCTGAAATAAGTGTACAGAGAATGTCAATTCTTGTTCAGTTTCTGACTTAAACTATCTTTGAATATGATTTCTCCCTCTTTCTCTCTCTGTTGCTTCACTTGGAAGATAATACTGAACTAGAGCATTGTTTTTCAGGCTATGCTCTTCAGATGTTCAGCGTTCCCACAAATCCGATTTGAACTTACTTTTAAATATGTTTTTAAGTCATATTAAGTGTAAAAGTGAAAAGTTTAGAAAAGATTAATTGATTCTGATATATATCTATAAAGCAAATTTAATATTTTGTAAACATTCACTTACGCCCCTGAGTATTTTTGGGCTGCCTTTAGAAATTAGACTTCTTCCCTATATCTATGCATATAATACTATTTCTCATAAATATGTAATGGAGAAGAAAGGGTGGCATTTTGTATTCAATTGTTTTAAAGACAGATGACTGTATGCTCCGTCATCTAAACTTGTACTGAGAAGCTCACTGTGAAGCACATGAGAGACTACTAAATTCTCAGGGATGTGTGCTCTTTGTCACTCGTTAGTTGAAATTAACAAGAATTTTTTCACTATCAATTGATAATACTTGGATATAATTATTCTGCTTATTTGTCAGTTTTGAGTATTTTTGTTATGTTATTAAATAGGAATTAAAGGAGTTACTAAATCTTGACATTTAATACAAAAATCTCCTACTTCCATTTCAAACTTCATTTGTTTAAATCAATAGTACCTCGAGGTTGCCAAAAGTACTATGAGAACTACTTCTCTTTGCTCTGAGTTGTCTGTGTAGATTCCTGTTTTTCAGTATTGTGTAACTGGAAAAAAAAAAAAATTGAATCTAAACCTAATATAAAGCTGCAATTGTCACCCATAACAAAAAATACTAACATGTATTCATCACAATAGGCTCATTATTTTCATGAATTGACTTTTCATATGCACATGATTTAAACTTGAACTTATAAGATAAACTTATTCTAAAGGAACATCCATTTAATCTATTTTTTATATTATAGGATTACTCAAGTTTGATGTGAAAAATAGTTCTACTTTCAAAGATATTTGAAATCAACATCTTTAGACTGCATTAGTGCTAAGTTTATTATTTTTGTGTCAGAAGTTTATGAACTGTGAAAGGCATTTGAAGTGGGAAAATTTTACTAAGTTCTCAGTTTTATATGATTCACTTATTAAAATAATTATCAAGTTTTTTTTTTTCCCTGAAATCTTCTGTCATTGTTAAAAAACACAGTATGAAATACAGTTGTCTCATTTGTATCCAACCCAAGGTAGTGAGTCCTTGGGTATGACTGATCCTTTAGATGACCGATAAGTGAATTAGGACCATCTGCCCCATTTCTACCCTCCTTTGCTACAACCAGTAAATACTTACTGTGTCTTCAGAACTTAACTCCCAGCTGTGAACAAATACCAAAATAAACCATCATCAGGTGTTATATTTGTAAAAGCTATAGCCTATAGCCAAGGATGGTGAGAATTATTTTTCTGTGGGTGTCTTAGCAAGTATGGATGGTGAAATCTACTCCCTGCTCTTCACCACTTCCTTTTAAAAGAAACACACCCTAGTGAAATTTTCACCTTAAAATGTCCCTTAGGAATTTGAATAAGTTGAGACTGCCTGAGGGATTGGATTATTGAATGGTTTTTTTTTCACAAGATATTAAAAACAAAAAGAGAGAATGCTTTCAAGACACGGCAATAAACACTCTTGGTCTCTTAATGGAACACCTATGCGCAGCCGTTATCCCTTATTTTCTATAAAAGACACAAGAAAATAAAGAAGTGAAGCAAAAATAGACATATGTATATGACACCAGGAGATCACTGTGAACTGCTTGAAAAATTATGTAGGTGGCATTGTGTGCAGTGGTTCAATGTCTAGGCTTTAGAATGAGGCAGATCTGATTTTGTATTCTAGATTCTAGATCCAAGATTTGTTTCTGCTAACCAAGAATAGAACTATCTACATTTTGCTGAGTTCTTAATATGTTTTTGCTCAGGTCTTTGCATTTTCTCATTTACCCCTTACACTCACTTACAAGTTAGGTGTTATTGCTATTATACAGATGATGAACCTGAATGAGTCTCAAAGAGGTTGCCTGATGTGACAAAACTAGCAAATGGCAAATCCAGTTTAGAGCAAACTCCGTTACTTTCCCCAGATTTAAGTTGGTAAGTTCCCAAAACCTAACCAAGGAATGATCAAAATATTTGGAGGAACAAAACACTGAAAATACCATGGTATAAGCCTCCAATTTTTTGGAACATCAGATTATCTCCCTTACTCCCTTTTTCAGTTCTTTGAATATGTGATTAACTTGTGTATAATAAAATCCAAGACTCTTTAGAAACACCAGACTCTAGAGGAACCTGGGTGGCACGGTTGGTTAAGTGTCCGAGTCTTGGTTTCAGCTCAGGTCCTGATTTAGGGTCCTGAGCTCGAGCCCCGTGTCTGGCTCTGTGCTCAGTGTGGGGTCTGCTTGAGATTCTCTCCCCCTCCTGCCCATACTCTCTCTCTAAAATAAATAAACAAATCTTAAAAAAAAAAAAAAAAAAAAAAAACGCCAGACTCTATACCTTCCCAATACTACTATAACCTCCAGTGATACACTAATTTCTAAAAATCTCATCTCCTGTCTTTAGAAGATGTTAAAACCGAACTAAAGTTAAGATGAAATTAAATGTACAGTGCTTTTCATAGTGCCTGGAAATTAGTAAACTCCTTACAAAAGGTATCAATTACTGAGTACTTATGGCACAAAATTACTAGGTGTGTGGCTTGGGCCCATCCTTTAAGAGGCTCATTGGGTAGATGACAGTGTCCAAAAAATTCAGAGCAAATTCAGTTGTGGAGACTTGATGGAGGAAATGGTCAAATTACTAATCCTCACAATACAAATTCTCCAGCTCTAAGATATATCTCTGATTTGCTCATTTAGCAGGTGTATATTGTCATTTATTGTATCCTAAGAAGTAGGGAGTTTAAGTGCTTGTTTCTATATAAAAGGGGTTTATTTATATAAAATAAATAAGTCATGGGTATGTAATGCACAGCATGGTGACCATAGCTGATAATACTGCATTGAATGTTTGAAAGTTGCTGATAGAATGTATCTTAAAAATTCTTATCACAATCAAAACAACATAACCATGTATGAGGGCAGATGTTAACTAGACTTAGCTGGTGATCATTCTGCAATATATACAAATGTTTAATCATTATGCTATGGATCTAAAAATAATATAATGTTATATGCCAATTATACCTCTGTCGAAAAAAAGGAGTTCACAATGTGTTAAAGAATGTGGTTTGATATTAATGTTAATAACAGAAGGATCCTGCTCAAGTAAGTTTGTCGTGTCCACAAGATTTCAAGACTGGCATGGCCTTAATATTGTGGAGCAGTGTGATGCTAAGTCTCAAGCACCTGCATTTGGACTGGGGAAAATAGCTGACAAACAAATGACCGGAAATGCCCCCACATTATGTTAAGCTTCATGAACAAATTCCCGTGTTCCTGCCTCAGGCTGTTTGCGTATGGTTTTTCATTTGTCTAGAACCCTCCTTTCCCTGTAACCCCGTTGCCGCCCCCCCGATCCTTCACCTTCTTCATGGTCTACTCAAATAATCTCTTTCCAGATGACTTTTGGTAATTGCATATTTTATTTAATTTAAATTCGACTCAGTTAATATATAGCATATTATTGGTTTCAGGGGTAGAATTTAGTGATTCATCAGTTGCATATAACACCCTGTGCTTATAACATCAAGCACCCTCCTTAATGCCCATCACCCAATTACCCAATCCTCCCACCCACCTCCCCTCCAGCAACAAGGAAAAATAAAATAAGATTAAAAACAGAGAGGGAGGCAAGCTAGAAGAGACTCTTAAACTGTAGGGAACAAACTGAGGTTTGCTGGAGGGGAGTAATTGCTATATTTTAAACAGCACCACTACCATTAAAACCTTCCAGACATACCACTCTCAAAACACTTATCCTTATCTACTTAAGTTTTTTTCCATAAGAATTTTTACTCCATGAGGGGAAAATTGTTCGTGCTGTTTTATCAACACCTAGAATAGTTCCTCCCACATTGTTGGTCTTCAATAAATATTTGCAAAGTCAATTTTAAGTTCTAAGAATAGTATGGTCTTGAGGCCTGCTATCCCAGGAGATCATACCCATATAAACTGTTGAGTAGAATCAACAGACTTAATCCCAGTTTCCCCATTTTATTCAAAGAAGAATGAAGGGGTGCCTGGCTCAGAAGAGCATTGACCCTTGATCTTGGGGTTCTGAGTTTGAGCCCCATATTGGGTGTAGCAATTACTTAAGTAAATAAATAAAAACTTTAAGAAAAGAGAGAATAAAAAAAAAGAAAGAAAAGAAGATAGTAGGAAGGGAAAAATGACGGGGAGGAAATCGGAGGGGGAGACGAACCATGAGAGACTATGGACTCTGAGAAACAAACTGAGGGTTCTAGAGGGGAGGGGGGTGGGGGGATGGGTTAATCTAGTGATGGGTATTAAGGAGGGTACGTTCTGCATGGAGCACTGGGTGTTATACGCAAACATGGAACACTACATCAAAAATAAATAAATAAATAAATAAATAAATAAATAAATAAATAAATAAATAAATAGAAAAAAATATTAAAAAAGAGAGAGAATGAGAAGAGTCATGTGGAAGCTGTTTAGGTGTACAGTATTCCTGGAGTGAGAGAGGTAGTCTAGGGACTGCTTTATTTTCTCAAAAGCCAGCAGAATAGAGTCTTTAAGAATCACTTACAAAAATTAGTTGGGCCTGCAACAATTGAAAATTGATATTTGGCTACTATGTTGTATAACTAACTATTAGTCAAAAGACCTACTGATTTGTTCCTATTCCTTTAGAAACTGATATAAGTAGGGAGATTTCCTGGAACTGACAGAGTGTCACAACAGAGATGCTTGTACTCTCACAATTTGGCATGATTAGGCTGAATGAAGTAGTTATCTGAGCTTGAGCCATGTGACCGGTAGCTGCTTTATCAGGCAGGGTGATCTGGCAGTAAAAGATCACGGGAAAGATAATTGGCCATCAACACTGACTGGAATTCAGCTTAGCCTCACTGAGTCTCAAAAATCAGCAATATTTGTAATGGGAGGGTGCCTGTTGATCCCCTCTGAACCACCCACACAAGCACCACAAAAGAACTGGCATTTGGATACTTATGCCAGAAAGGAAACTGAATACCAGGTAGTGTTAGCAAGAGAAACTGGATGATCAACCAGGAAAGAGGCCTGTCACCTGACCTTGTTTGGTTAAGCAATATTTACCTTTCTCCCCACTCTCCTCCTCCTATAAATGAAGGGGCTGTTTATTAGAAGAGAGAGTGAAGTTTGTTTATCTCCCTTTTTTCCCTCCAATCCAAATAGCTAAGATTTCCCCTTTGATCTGTAATCAGGAGAGGAGGAAATAAAGATTTAAATGGAGATGGAAATAGAAATCATAAATGAAACAAAATAAGAGAAGAGGATCTTAATTATCAGGAGATTTGTGTGATTGGAAAGCTATGCATTCCATTCAGATGTCATCATAGAGTTGCCAAGTGTTATTTTACAAACTAGAGCGGTAATAATGACAGTTGTTAGAAGAAAGAGACCTTCGATATTTTTAAGTTAATGAGTTCAATAGTGTAGCTACAATGAGATCTATGTATTCTTTAGACACTGATTCTCAGAGTAACAAAATAGTTACTTGCATCTTTGACAGCTATTTTGCTTTTTTGTCTTTCAAAATGAGACCTAAAATCAAAGTCTGTAACATTGGTTTGGGGCCTGGTTTAAATGATCCCCTTAAAAAGAAAGTAGCCATTTTAATGTTGTTGGATAAAAACACTTATTTCTTTGTTAGTATGCCTCAGAGGATCTAACAAATTAAAAAAAAAAAAAATCAAAGAAATTAAAATGTAAATTTACCCTTCAATGATCCATGTTGTATTTTAAGATGTACTATAGCCAACTGATGATTTGTAGGTAGACCAAAAGGGAAAGTTTCACAGGGTATTTCAGTAAATATTTGTTAATGAAATAAAGCAATCCATGTCCTTGCATTCTGAATATAGCAAAAACTACTTTAATTGAAGAAAAAGAAAAAGAAAAAATACCAGTACTGACTTTAAGCTTTGTGGTCTCCTATAATTAGTGGTACTATTTCCTATGGTCACTCTCCCTGCTGTTGAGGTCACTTAAACCATCAGAATTAGTCCAGAACACATGGACAGCATGAGAAATTGCCATTCCATCACATTTTTAAAAATTGTTTAAAACATAGCAATCATTTAAATGGACACTTTACCCAAAGAATAATTTTAATGCATTAAAAAAAATAGAATAGATGGTGAGGAGGAAGTACTGAGTAGTGTAAGTGGAATGCACATTTTTCCTTCTTTCATTTATAGCTCAAATAAATGCACTGTAACTATCTGACGTTTCGGTTTTGAAGTTTCAAAATGCATGTCTTCTTTCTGCACAAATACTTTCTGTTCAAAACAGCAGTGAAGATTTCTAAGTTTTAAACTCAGTGTTCAATAATGGGCATCTTGTAATCAATGTGTAGTTAATAATGGCATTTTATACTTAACAATCTTTATCAGAAATGATCAAAATGTTTTAACAGATTATATTTATAACATTGTGGAGCAGTGGTTGACATTATAATTCTTTTTCTTTAAACTTTGCAAAAAACTGAAGTAGAAAAAGTAAATCTTTTTAGATTCTCAAAAAAAAAGGTGGCATGTAAATACACATTATCAATGAGTGATTTTTTTTTAATTCACAAAATGAGTCAGTAGGGAACACCAGTTAATAGAAATAAAATATCTGATTCTCAACTCTCTACTTTTATGAAATGAGTTGTCCATAGCTATTTCTTTGGTAGTAGTCGTGGTGATGGTGGTGGTTCTCCCAATTTGGTGAAGTCAACACTTATAAGATAACTTATTACCTTCTTTTCCTTTATTTCAATGAAACATAATTTCTAGAAGAGAATACACAAGGATTTGAAAATTGAAATTAGGATAAATATTGCATATTTATTTTATTTACTCATACTTCTCATTTTATATTAGTAAATGTATTCATATTTTAATAAACAAGGTCTAAATCTGTCAATTCTAAGATTAATTAGTATTGACTATACTTAAATGGTCCTTTTAAAAAAGAGATTTTATTTATTTATTTTTGCAAGAGAGAGAGAGAGCAAGAGAGCACATGAGTTGGGGGAAAAGGCAGAGGGAGAAGCAGGCTCCCGCTGAAAAGGGAGCCCAATGTGGGACTGGATCCCTGGACCCTGGGGTCATGACCTGAGTCAAAGGCAGACGCTTAACCGACTGAGCCACCCAGGCACCTAAAATGGTACTTTTTGAATATTCTTATTATAGACCTCTTTACCCCAACTATCTCCCATCTTGCTGGAATCACACATTTTTTAATTCTTCACTAAACTTTTGAAGTTTATTTAATTTTCCAGATTTTCCAGTTTCAGTGGAATTATACCAAGAATGCATTTGATAATAAAAGCTAGAGTTAACTCTCAAGTTGGATGAATTATTGTTTAAGGAGAGCAAAGTTGATTAGGGAAAGGGAATGATGGGGGCATCAGTGAAATGGTAGAAGTGCTCTGAATGGGATAAAAGCATATTTATATGACAAATTTGCTTTAGTTCATTTGTAAACTCTGAAGGACATTGAAAGATCTTTCTTATCCCCCACTCTGTAGTAACCAGTACAATGCCTGGCACCAAATAAATATTTGTTGGGTAAATTGTAAATGAGTTCATACCTATGCCTTGATGTCAGGCCAGTCTCGGTGTATGATTTCTTCCCCTAATTTTTCAGTATGTCCAAAGTGGAATTCAATTTAGTTTAGCATCCAACTTTATAACTATGTTGACATAATCTAATAATTCTAGAACTCAGTTATGTCTAGCTCTTAACATTCACTAATTCTTTGATTTAAAAGGACTCTACTAGCTATACCTAGATATTACTGTTCCTGTTTTTGTTTGTAAAGCTCTTAGAGTTCAAGTACATAAAAGTTATAGGCATTGTGTAAATCTTTAGTGGATTTACTTTTTGGTTAATCTATTTAGAACTCTAAAGTTGTAGGAGAATCAACAATGCTATTCCCACTTAAAAATAATAAATACAATAAAATTAGAAAAAATTATATATATGTTGACTTAGCCAACTTTATCTTTATTCCTCATTTTTACTTTCTATTTTGAGGCTTTGACATTTGTGGTAATATATTTCACAAATTTCCATTTATTGAGTAGGAATTTAGAATTAGCACAAGAAGTTAAATAAATTTAACAACTCTGGAAAGCATTATAAAGGCAGTAGATACTCCAACTAGAAAATAGTCTGAATTACAGAGGCAATTAACATTTACTACATTAGTATAATATTTAAGTGGGCTTCACTAACAGGAATGCTAGGTATGTGGGTATGTGGTGAGTCTAGGGTACTCACATGAATATTAATGGATATCAGAGATTCTACTAATTATCAAGTATTGAATAGATTTCAAACATAATATTCAACATTATTTAGCCAAATTTCTTAAAAATAACCATTGCATATAATGAATATTCAATGTAATTTACAAGCTCATGTAGGGATTAAAGAATTTTGTGGTATGCAGAACAATGTTCCCACCTCCCACTCCACCACTCCAAAGATGTCCACATCCTGTAATCCATGGAAGAGTGAATCTGTTAACTTAAATGACAAAAAGGATTTCAAACTGTTATTAATGTTAAGGATATTGAGATAGGGAGATTATCCTAGATTACCCAGTTGGGACCAGTCAAATCACATGATTTCTTAAAAGTAGAGAATCATTCCTGGTTGTAGTCAGAGAAAGACATGTGACTATGGGAAGTCAGGGAATTACAAGGTTGTTCATTTTAAAGAAGGAAGGATCCATGAGCCAAGACACGCAGGCTGCCTCTAAGAAGTTGGAAAAGGCAGGAAAAATTCTACCCTAGAGCTTCCAAAAAAGGAACACAGATCCACTGACATTTTTATCTTAGTCTGGAGAAACCGGTGACAGATTTCCAGCCTACCAAATGTTAAAGTAATAAATGTGTGTTCTTCTAAACCACAAAGTTCGTGGCAATTTGTTACAGCAGCATTAGAAATCTGACACAAGCTCCTAAAAGGATTGCATAAATTTTTGCTAATTATTAATTATAATTTAATCATTTTATTGAAGACTCAAGTTCAACTCCATGCTTAGCACTGAATGAAAATACATGATCAGGCTTTTTATTTACAGTCAGTGTTGCTAGACTGGTACACCCTATGAAATAAAATGAGGAAAAACTGAATTGACAATAATTCCTACTATATGTCTGTTCTGGGTACTTGTCAAATGTTACATCATTAATTGTAATAATAATGGTGTTATGGTTTTCCATTTAACAAATGAGGAAAGCAGATCTTGGAAAATTAAGTCGAATTCCTAATCTCCAGAAAGTTAATAGTAACAGAGTTTACATTCTAAGGCAGATCTTAAATTTACCACTTCATGATTCTGTAATAATTCCTATTCTAACTATATTTCTTGAATCCATTTCTTCCCACTCAATTTGCTGTTTCTAATCATCTATGGAGCAGGGGAATCAGAAGAACTAATTTTCTTAGAGTTGAATATAAAAATAGAGTAGAGTAATGATAAGGACATAAAGGTCAATCTGAGAATGAAATTCATGAGCTTCAACAGATGAACTTTTTGCATCCATATTCATGATGACTATTCTAGTTTTTGGACTGGTGTGCACCATTACTATTGTCCTCTAATGGCAGAGACAAATCCATTGAATAAGCTAAAATTTTGATCATGGGATTGCATGTTTATGTCCCTCCAAACTTCGTATGTTGAAATCCTAGCCTTCAATGTGATACTAGTAAGAAGTGGGGTCTTTGGGAGGTAATTAGGTAATAAGAATGAAGTGCTCATGAATGGTATTATTGTCCTTCTCAGAAGAGATATGAGAGCTTATTCTCTCTTTTTCTGTTTTCTGCAATGTGAGGATACAAGGAGAAGATAACTGTCTGAAAACTAAGAAAAGAGCTCTCATCAGACATCAGATATACCAGTGCATTGATCTTGGACTTCCCAGCCGCCAGAACTGTGAGAAGCAAATGTTTAAACCACCCAGTCTATGGTATTTTTGTTATTTGTATTCCAACAGATGAAGACAGTTATCAACCTCAATAGAGGGTATATTAATACCCTCTATTGTGTTCATTGTATGATTGAAGTCAAGGGTTGGTTGGTTTCTTAAGGCTGCCATAACAAAGTACCAAAAACTGAGTGACTTAAAAAAGAAATATATTGAATCAGAGTACTAGAGGTTAGAATTCCAAAATCAAGGAGTTGTCTGGGCAATGCTGGCTCTGAAACCTATAGGGAAGGATCTTTCCTTGCCTCCCCCAACTTTTTGTACCTTCGGTTGTTTCTTATCTTGTGTCACTATAATCCAATCTCTGCTTCTGTCTTCACATGGCCATCTCCTTCTGTGTGTGTGTCTTCACATGACATTCTACTCTCTGTGTATATTTATGTCCAAATATAGCTCTTTTATAAGGACACTTGCCATATTGGATTAGGACCCACCCTAATGACCTTATCTTAACTTGATTATGTCTGCAAAGAGCTTATTTCCAAATTAAGTCACATTTACAGATATGGAGTTTAAGACTTAAACTTATCTCTTTGGGGAATCAATTCAATCCATAACAAGGTTTTTTTTTTTTTTATATTTTATATTTTACATTGTTAAACAACATGTTGTTAAACAACATAAATGTAGCACATAGTAATATTTTTTAAAATCCATCTTTTAAAAAATTTCCTGCACACAAAACAGATACATACTTACCACTTCTTTCTATGAAAATGATCTCACAACTAGTCTAATTTTTATCATCATAAAAATGTATCTGGCAATAAACAAATCCCCTATAGGGGAGGGCAGTGGAAGAAACCCAACTGGAAGAACCAGAAGTCCCTTTATTCCACAGAGAAAATGGAAAATATACTCAAACATTACTTATTTTATTCACACTGCATCCAAAACACCATTTTAGAATGTAGAGATAAATACTTAGTTTTCTGTGTCAATCAGGTCTAACCAGATGACATAAACCACCTGAATATGCAGAGTAATGTAGAGGATTGGTTAGTCAAGTGAAAGAAAAGCTAAGAATGCAAAATTGGGAGAGTGGATCAGCTCAGAGATTAGCAATATCAGGTAGCTACTATGATCTCCAGGCTGGAGGCACAAAGGAAGGAGGGTTTTTTGGAGGGATCCAGACCCAGGATGATAGACTGAGAGGTAGAATATATGGTTTATCTGGGAACACTTGCAGCCACAGAGGAGACAGAACCACTCCCATGTAATGCAAGATAGAGAGGAGGATAAATTCATCTACTCCTTCTCTTCCCCAACTGAAAGTCTCCCAACAATGCTTTCCATGCATCATCCATAGTTAGAAGTCAACTGACTAGAATCCTTAGGACATATAGCACCAGCTACCCCATTATACATAGCAGGGTAGAGAAAATCGCAGGAGTAGATGCAGGGTTTCAGTCAAGGGCAAACAAGTGCTAAAAAAACACAATAAATATTAGAGAGATTGATTATGTGGATTGATTAAAAAAACAAATTAAAACTTGGAAGGATGGATAGATGGATGGATAAATTAGAGGAGAAAGAATGAGAGAAAGAGAGAGAGAGAGAGAAGCAGGCAATCGACCTTGGCTGATAGCAACCATGAATATAAGTTTCAATGAGGTGTTTCTTTGTTCTGATGCAGGCTTAGTAACATTAACTGTTATGTTGACTCATAAATAATAAATATCTGTTCATGGCATGACATTTGTGTTTGTCATTTTTTTCTGAAAACTTTTCTAATAAAGAATATCAAGTGACTGCTACCAAGTTTTTTTCCTTACTTAGGGATGATTGTAGAATTATAACTATTCTCTCATATTTTGTAATGTCTTTATTTTTACAAATTATGGTTTCTTTAAACAGTACCATCAGCAGCAGCTCTTTGGCTCACTTAAACACCCAGTTGTAATCCATGTTGTCCCATTTCAATGAATAACATATATTCTTTATTTGTGAAGGAATATAGATCTACTTTTTCAGCTTATTCATTGGAAAGCCAATCACATTTTCCTTCATAAGTATAGTCTTTATTCACAGCTTTGAAAATCCAGGTTATGGCAAACCAGGCATTGTAGTTATCTTTTTTCATAAAAGAGTTGGGAGTCTGCTTCAGCATCTCTTCTCTATCTAGAAGTATGGCTGACCAGTCAAAGTCATTAGGAATCCACCCCAATATTTTGGGATCTCAAACTGATCCTCTGTGTGTTTTCAAGGTAAAAACATTTGTGCTTTTAAGAGAATATTAGTCCAGTTTGGTCACACAGTAAATAATACAAACTAATATAACTATCATTTTAACCTTTGTAAACCTCAGTTTTCTCTCTTCTAATTATTGTCAGTATTAAATATGAAGCCATACATATGTGCTCAATCAAAATTTACATCCTCAGATTCTATTTTTTATAGAAAAGATATTGAGAGTGTCTGAGAAGGCTCTGGATTCTGTGTTATGGCCTTGGCTTTCCGCTTACAATTGTCAGACTTTTTTCTTTCATAGCTTCTCTCCACTTTCAACTTATTCTTCCAGCTCTATCATGGATCATGAAATAATTTAACCATGCCAGATTAACATCTAAATAAGAGAGGTTAGTTCTGACTGAGGATTGAGGGGTTTGAAAAATATGTGTTTAATATGCATCAGTTTTACTACATATACTTTATGACATTAATTTTGGCTGTTCAGCACAATTTTTTTCACCTTTTTTATACTTGGCTGAAGATCACATAGTTTAGGTTGTCAAATTAATTATCTTAGTATACAACCTACTATTGTATTTTCTTTATTATCACTAAAAAATCATAAAATGATGTTATTTCAACATTTTAAAAATAATTCAATTATTAAATTTTTTTCTTGTTTAAACACACTTAATTATAAATGGTTATTTGAATAATTCATTTAGTCCTTAATGATGATTTCCTGTAGTAGTATAAATAGTAACAATGCACATGGACAGAATGAGGTAAACATCCAATTATTTTCTGTAATGGTCAGACTATAAATTTGTGGAAGCCACAAGCAATTCTAAATACTGTGTTGATTATTTACATTTGAGTAATGGAGCAAATTAGAAATTGTTTAAAACCAGTTCTTTGTCTCCTCATAGCCTAATCATATGAATTGTTCCTGCTTATAATATAAACATTTTATTGGTTTTAAATAACGTTTATACATTTTACATAAAAATGTAAACATTGGTAAACAAGCATTATACATATAAATGCATGATTTAATTACTACACTCCATAAATGTTTGGTTGGTATTATATCTGTATGCTTTTGTTGTTGTTCTTATTGCTGTGTAATAATAATGTGCCAATCTCTGATATCAAGAAATGAAGATGTTGAAAATAAGCATGCAGATTATTAGTGATATTTTACATGGATTTCACAATTGTTTCCATAGTACCAAGCATTTATGGGGGACAAGTTAAGGTGATTTTTAAAGTATTGTCTAAGATAATAATGATTTTTGAAAGCCTGCACTGTTCATTGCTTTATTCACTGCTGTTGAAATACTCTACTTGCTCAACTGAACGAAATAATCATATAATGTTAAGGACCTACTATGTGCAAGGTGTTGGGGGATACAAAAATAAATGACGTTCATAGTAACATTGTTCATATCTTCACAGTATGAATGCAGTCTTACAAAGGGAAAAAGGAGAAAAAACAGATAATAGCAAACTATAATACATGGCAGCATCTTTAAATATTTATTGATCTCTAAAACTGTGATGGAGGCATAAGGGAAAAATAACTTATTTTGACATTAGAAAAATTTCATGGAGGAGAGAGTAGCTGTTTTAAGTTTTTCAGGTAAATGATTTTAAGAATTGGAAAATGGGAGACTAGATCTTCTCAGACTAAAAGATGAGCATGAGCAAAGATATGGGGTAGGAAAAAGACCTTAGCAAGCAGAAATAATTAAATATTGGAGAAAAATGCTTGAGGGCAATGAATAATGAAGCTAGAAAAGCAGTTCAGGACAAAGTCACAGAGAGACCGGCATACCACTGAAAGGCATCTGGTCTATGTTCTTATCTTCCTACTTCCCATCACATAGCTGTGTGTTCAGGCAAGAATGGCTATAAGTCTAGGCTATGTAAAGTCAAACTGGGTTCTCAAAAATGTACCATGATTTGTAAATGCCCCAGTAGAGCCCCTCTGAAGATATACCGTAAGTTTCAACTGCATAAGTATAGTTTCAATTTTACATCTTTTTTTTTTTTTGAGTGTCTATGAAAATTGTCAAACTTTTTGGAAGAGTCAAAATTTAATTCATTATTAACAAATGCTTCAATAAATGAATACTAGCTTGAATATCTAATAGATTTCTCATATTAAGGTGTCAAATGCAAATCTTGTTCTCTTCTCTCCCAAATCCACTTACCTAGTTACTACACCAAATCATATCATGTTAACTCCACTCTTCCATTTTTTAAAATAAAAACCTTGGGATTGTGCTTGTCTCCTTTAGTGTTTTCAACCCATACCTACTTCTGTTGGCTCTGCATCCAAAATCTATAAGATTCTCATTACTTCTCAGTGGCTCCACAGATGCCACCCCTAGAATTTTTACTTGTAATAGACCTTCCTACTTCTACCCTCGAATTCCAGTCAGCCTCAACAAATCACTAGGGTTTTTTGTTTTGTTTTGGACAACTAAGTCATGTCCTCAGTTCAAAATCCTGGGAAAGTCTCTGATGATTAATGTTTTATCAACTGGTCATGAGGTACCCAGACTGTTGTTCAAACATTATTCTTAGTATGTCTGTGAGGGTGTTTCTAGATGAGATTAACATTTGAATTGATAGGTAGAGTAAAGCCTAATGCCCTCCCTAATGTGGGAGACTCTTATCCAATTAAATGGACACCTGAATAGGAGAAAAGCGCTGAATAAGAGGAACTCCTTCTGCCTTACTGCTTGACTGGGGACAGGAGTGTTTTCCAGCTTTTGGATTTAAACTAGAAAATCAGCTGCAAAATCTGGCCTACAGGCTTTCAGACTGCAACTTACACCATTGGTTCACATGACTCAGAGGACTTTGGAGTCAGAATAGAACTATTATATTGGCTTTCGTTGGTTTGTAGCTTTCCAAAAGCAGACACTGGGTCTTCTTCACATCCATAATCATGTGTGCCAATTCCTTAACACATACATACACAAACAGCAACCCCCCCCAACACACACATATATATGCTGGTTTTAATTCTCTGGAGAAGCCTGACTAATACAAATTCTTGGTAGTGAGAATAGTTCTAGAAAAACAGAATTTTAGGAATGAGTTTTCTGAATTGGTTTGGGCTTTCTGGAATTGGAGTTCCAATCTGATTAGAGTTTAAGTGCTAATGATTCTATTTCTAGTAGTAAAGAACACTAATTTATCTGTGGCATGATCTAGCAATGGAGCAATACAGCAATATAAAATATCATCATTGGATACTCCAACAACTTGTAAGAAGCAAGAAGCCAGGTGACTTTGTATATAATACTGCCAAATGTCCAGAACAGAAGTAGTTTTACTTCAGGAGTATATCAGGACTTGAGCTGTATGTCATAATGTTTTTTTCAGGGACTCTGATTGCCTTTCCCTTCCACAAGATGTCACACAGTTCCATTGTTTTGATGATATTATGCTGATTGGACCTAGTGAGCAGGAAGTAGAAACTACTTTAGAGTTATTGGTAAGAAATGTACATGCCATAAGATGAAAATTAAATGTGATAAAAGTTTAGAGATCTTCTACCTCAGTGAAATTTTTAGGGATCTGTTAATATAGGGCATGTTGAGATATCCCTTCTAAGTCAAAGGAGAAGTCCTTGCATCTGGCCTTTCCTTAAACAACCAAAAATCAAGCTCAATCCATAATGGGCTTCTTTGGAATTTGGAGACAACATGTTCCTCTTTTGGGTATATTATTATGGCCCATTTATTGAGGGACTTGGAAAGCTACCAGTTTTAAGTGTGACCCAGAAGAGAGGGCTCTGGAATACGTCCAGCCTGAAGTGCAAGCTGTTCTGCCACTTGGGCCATAAAATCCAGCAGATACAATGGTGCTTAAAGTTCAGGGGTAGGTAGGGATAATTTTATAGTCTATGATAGGTTCCTATAGTCAAATCACTGTGCAGGCAATTAGCAAAGCTCTGCCATCCTCCACAAATAGCTATTCTCCTTTTGAGAATCAGCTCTTGGCCTACTACTGGGCCTTAGTAGAGACTAAACACTTAACCATGGACCACCAACTTATCATGTGACCTGAGAGGTCCATCATGAGCCAGGTGTTATCTGACCCAAAAAGCCATAAAGTTGGGCATGCATAAAAACACTCTATCACCAAACAGAAGTGGTATGTACATAATTGGGTCCTAGGAGAACCTAAAGGCATTAGTAAATTAGGTGAAGAAGAGACACAAATGCTCATGGTCTCTACTTCTGCTACATTGGTTCTCACTTCCAGGTGGCACATATGGCACCATGGGGATTTCCCTATGATTGGTTGACAGAAGAAAAGACTTAGGCCTAGTTTATAGATGGTTCTGCATAATATCCAGGCACCACCAGAAACTGGACAGCTGCAGTGCTACAGACTTTTCCTGGGACATCCATGAAGGACAGTGGTGAAGGAAAAATCTCCCAATGGGCAGAAGTTCAAGCAGTGCACCTGGTTGGTCATTTGCTTGGAAAGAGAAATGGCCACATGTATAATTATATACCAATTCTTGTACTGTAGACAAAGGTTTGGCTGGATGGTCAGGGACTTGGATGGAACATGACTGCAAAACTGGTGACAACAAAATTTTGGGAAGACGTATAGTTAGATCTCTCAGAATGGGCAGAAAACATGAAGATGTTGTGTCCCATGTGAATGCTCCCAAAAGCGTGACTTCAGAAGAGGGGGATTTCAATAATCAAGTGGATAGAATGACCTGTTCTGTGGATATCAGTCAGCATCTTTTCCTAATCACCTCTGTCATTGCCGAGTGGGTTCATGAACAAATTTTCTGAATTTTGATATGTGAAAGCAAAGGGAAATAAGAGTTAAGGGTCAAATGTACGTAAAGGTGGCACCTGGGTGGCTCAGTCAGGTAAGCATCTGGCTCTTGACTTCAGCTCAGGTTATGATCTCAGGGTCATGAGATCCAGGACAAGTGAGGCTCTGTGCTAAGCACTGAGTCTGCTTGGGATTCTCTCTCTCCCCCTCTCCCTCCGCCCCTTCCCCACTGCACACAAGCACTCCCCCTCTAAGGAAAAAAAAAAAAAAAAAAGGAATCAAATGTATGTTTAAAGGCGAAAAATTATTTTAACACAACCACCTTTTTCTCTTCAGTAGTGCTTATTAGTCCTTATGCAAATAGCCACATGTCTTTTAAAACACAAGGCTTTAATTTGTTATTAATCCAAGATGTCTACAGAATAAAGTCATATTCTAAAAGTCAACTTGGAATACAAATTTATTTATTTATTTATTTATTTATTTATTTATTTATTTATTTATTTATTTATAAAGATTTTATTTGTTCATTTGAGACACAGAGATACAGAGAGAGAGCACACGTAGGGGGATATGCAGAGGAAGAAGCAGGCTTCCCACAGAGCAGGGAGCCCGACGTGGGGCTCGATTCCAGGGCCTGGGATCATGACTTCAGCCGAAGGCAGACGCTTAATGACTGAGCCAACTAGGAGCCCCTGGAATACAAATTTAATCATAAAGTTCTCCCTAACTTTTCCAGGGAATGGCTCTGATACATCATTGTAGTCTATAAGAGAGGAAAACAAAAATATTTGAAAATAGGTAATCAAGAAAAATTCCAACATATCCCAAACAGGATTATTTAAAAGAAATGCATACCTGTATGGCAAGTAGTAATAGTCAAAAATAATCTACAAAACAAAACAAAACAAAAACTTACAATTCAACTAATAGTAAATTTTCCAACAGCAACAATGAGAAAGGCAAAGTCAGTAGAAGAATATATGCAAAATGTTGGAAGAAATGAGTCATCAATTTTCATTTGTGTACCTGGCAAACTCTCTTTCAAGAACATGGATAAGATAAATAAAACCTGACAAAACTTACCATGAACAGACCCTCCCTAAAATGTAGATATCACAGGCATACATATATACATACACAAATATATATGATGATTTTCAAAAAAAATAAAGTAAAAGATATCTAAAACAGGGAAGCAAGAAAAACTGGCAGGCAAATACAAATTTAAAAAAGATACATAAAATTCTAAGCAAATGTATTAAGAAAATAGTAGTAACAACTAATTGTTAGATCATGATAATGTATAAGCCTATAATGGGCATTATGACTAGCAAAGAATTCCAATATATTTTTGTTGTTCTAGAAAGCAGTTGTTTACTTTTTGAAATTAAATAGATTATGGTAAAATTTCAAAAGGAATCATCAAAAAATTAGAAAGAGAGAATATACATTCCAAGTTATTTTAAGGGGAAATTTAGTGAATAAATTTATCATTTTAAAATAACAATAAAAAATAGCTTTGTGCAGTGGCAGTATAGTAGCCAATGAGGTTTATCCGAGGCGCGATTATTGCTAATTAAAATAACAATAAAAAATAAAACATCAGAATATGTTTTACAGAAGTATTTTACCACATTTCTAAAGAACAGATGCACAAATTTTAAAAGGCATAGAAAAATTGAAAACACCATCTAATTTTAAGAGGCGTTTTATTAACACCAGATTTAAAAAAGGCAATAAAAAAGTTATATGCCAATTCACACTCACGATCATGAATACAAAGCATTTAAATCATGCATTGGAAAACTTAATCAGGGATGCCTGGGTGACTCAGTTGGTTGGGTGTCTGCCTTCCGCTCAGGTCATGATCCCAGGGTCCTGGGATTGAGCCCCACATCAGGCTCCCTGCTCAGCGGAGAGTCCGCTTCTCCCTTTCCCTCTGCTGCTCCCCCTGATTGTGCTCTCTCACTCTCGCTCTCTCTCAAATAAGTAAAATCTTTAAAAAAATCAGCTTAAAAAAAAAAAGTAAAAGAAAACATAATCATACTAGGTTTTAAAATCTAAGAAATTATAGCTTTAGTTTTATCCCTTATATGCTAGTTTGGATTAAGATTAGAAAAGCTACTAATGTTATCCTTCCATAAGGGATTAAAGAGATAGAAACTGTGATCAAGTAAATGAAAATAAAGATAATATATCCCATGGAAACTTTTTTTCTTTAACCAACAGTCATGAACAAGAATATTCACACCAGAGGGGCGCCTGGGTGGCTCAGTCGTTAAGCGTCTGCCTTCGGCTCAGGTCATGATCCCAGGGTCCTGGGATCGAGCCCCGCATCAGGCTCCCTGCTCAGTGGGAAGCCTGCTTCTCCCTCTCCCACTCCCCCTGCTTGTGTTCCCTCTCTCGCTGTGTTTCTCTGTCAAATAAATAATAAAATCTTAAAAAGAAAAAAAAAAAAGAACAGCCAAAATGTCCCCCAAATAGAAGAATGGACAAAGAAATTTTATATCTGTATGTCAGAATTAGCTACAAAATTATAAATGAATGAGCCACAATCAAATTAAATGGAATAATCTCAGAAACATGTGTGGCTTGACAGTAACATTGTAATAAATGAATGAATGAATGAATGAATGAATGAGCAAGCAAGTAAGCATTTGGTATGGCACCAATTACATAAAAATCAAAAGTATATAAAACTAAAATATATGTATATTTACTTAACAAAACTTCAGTCAACACTTATTGTTTAAAATTCTGTATTTGGGGCGCCTGGGTGGCTCAGTTGGTTAAGCGACTGCCTTCGGCTCAGGTCATGATCCCAGGGTCCTGGGATCAAGTCCCACATCGGGCTCCCGGCTCAGCGGGGAGCCTGCTTCTCCCTCTGACCCTCTCCCCTCTCATGCTGTTTCTCTCCTGCTCACTCTCTAATAAATAAATAAATAATCTTTAATAAATAAATAAATAAATAAATAAATAAATAAATAAATAAATAAATAAAATAAAATTCTGTATTTGTAATTTGCCTACCTGCTACAATTTATTTGTGATCACAAAAAATCAGTAGTCAGGACACTTTCATATCATTCTCAGACATGCTCAGAACAGTGAGAAATTTTAGTCACTGAGGCGCATGTTCCCAGTTGAGGTCTAACAAGGTGAAGCTCTGTCGTCTTGTTTCAGCTCTCACAGAGATGGCCAGAAGATGAAGATGACAGTGCTTTGTAGTGCAAGAAAGTCTGACTCTGGAGCCAGTTGTATAGGAACTGAACCCCAACCCTGGCATCTGTTAGGGGGCAACCTCAGGCAAGTCACTTAACACTTCTGAACCTTTTTCTTCTTGTGTAAAATAAAATCAAATTTACAAAGTTGAGTTGTTTTTATGGTTAAAGATGGCAATCTATGTGCGATGTGTGTGTGTCTCCATATTTTGCCTAAGCAATGGTTCTGTATTGGCTAATTCAGTGTTCACGTCAATTTTATGTAACATAAATACCACAAATAAGAAGGATCACCTGATAAGGAAAACCAAGAAAATAATGTATATAGTTAATAATTTTTTTTTAAGATTTTATTTATTTATTTTAGAGACAGAGCACAAGAGAGGGGAGAGCGGGAGAGGGAGAAGCAGACTCCCCGCTGAGCAGGGAGCCCAATGCGGGACTCAATCCTGGGACTCCAGGATCATGACCTGAGCCGAAGGCAGTCGCGTAACCAACTGAACCACCCAGGTGCCCAGTTAATAATTCTTTTCAGAGAGGAGTGAGAGAGGTGGTGGAGGAACCCGAAAAAGGAAGTCATATAATTTAAAGGGCAACCGAGGAAAGTTTAATTATACTGGTCATGCTCTACTGGATAATTCAGATGTTGGATCCTCAATTGCTCATTTTATTATTGTTTTACTATATATAGTGTATGGCATTTATATAACATAAAGTTGCATTTATAAAATATTTCTTAAAACATCAATCTGCCTTTCTTTAATGCTGGAACGAGCAAACTATAGTCTATGGGTATTTGTACTGTTTGACACACTCACGTTTCATTACCGGGGCAGCCAAACTATGGCTTATGGGCAAAAGCCACCTGTTTCTGTAGTTTTATTGAAACACAATCTGCCCATTTGTGTTTGTGTTTTCTATGGCTATATTTTTGAGCTATAAGAGCACAATTGAGTAGTTGCAATGTATACCTCAAGGCCTACAAAGCTTAAAATATTTATCATTTGGCCCTTTACTGAAAAAGTTTGCCAAACCCTAGTTCAGGGCAATATCTTGATACCCCTAAGCAATACAAAAACAACCCTGAAGTCATGGCCAAAATGGGCTATGGAGAAAAAAAACAAGAAGAAAAATTTTTTCCAGGTACCTGTGTGACTCAGTCGGTTAAGCCTCAGCCTTTGGCTCAGGTCATGATCTCCAGGTCCTGGGATTGAGCCCCGTGGGCTCCCTGTTCAGTGGGGAGTCTACTTCTCCCTCTGCCCCTCACCTGGCTCATGTGCTCTCTCTCTCTCTCTCTCACACACACTCTCTCTTAAATAAATAAATAAATAAATAAACAAACAAATAAATAAAATTTTAAAAAAGAAAAGAAATGTTTTCTCTATGTGATAAAATGGCAGAAACTTTTAAGATTCTGAGATATCCATAAAACAGCAGGTCGGGGGCGCCTGGGTGGCTCAGTTGGTTAAGCGACTGCCTTCGGCTCAGGTCATGATCCTGGAGTCCCTGGATCGAGTCCCGCATCGGGCTCCCTGCTCGGCAGGGAGCCTGCTTCGGCCTCTGACCCTCCCTCCTCTCATGTGCTCTCTCTCTCTCATTCTCTCTGTCTCAAATAAATAAAATCTTTAAAAAAAAACAAAAACAAAAACAAAAAACAGCAGGTCAGGGGGCCAGAACAATCTGCCAGCAAACAGAACAGACAGTAGGTTAGCAATAAAACTTGCAAATATTAACTCAGAATTCTCACGATCTCCAGGTAAGTCAACCAAGACACAGATACAGAAAATCACCCACATTCACAGACGTTGGATCTAGTAGAACCAGAATTCCATACAGCCTGACTTTTGTGCAGAATAATCCACACCCAAACCCAGCATATTCTACTAGAAAGTGATTCCCATGATGAGCGATATGCTGTGAGAGACCTCCGCTCTCATTAATTCAAAACTTCTTAAATTGTGTTATTTTGGAGAGTGAAGAAGGCAATGACATATTCAGTATAACTTTTGTGCAGGAATATGAAGATTCAATGGATTCAGAACAATGACCATAAAGAGGAATTTAAGTTTCTTGACCAATGATGAAGCTATTGGGAGATACTGGGTTTCCCATCATATGTAATAAGGAAATTCAATAGTTAAAAATTAAATATTAAAGAATGAAGTGAGCATGGCATACAAAAGACTTGAAATCACCAAATTGGCTGACATTTGCATTACATTTTATGAATATGATAATCTTTGTTTTGTTTTGCAACAAGTTAATTTACAAAAAATCAGGATGTCATGGTGAGACCATATCTTATATTTGCTTGCCTTTTTTTAATACAGCCATCAAAATGATCTTCACATGGCCGATAGCTCCTAAATGCAAGAATCAACACTGCATGAGCATGTGGCTGTTGGCAGAGGAAAATAGTTGAATTCAAAGTACCAACAATGAGGTAACATGGATATTTCCCTGTTTTCTTATTTAAAATAATAAAGTATACATTTATTTGAAAATGTATACATTTTCAATGTATAAAAAAGTATACATTTATTTGAAAAACTATACAGTCAAAAAGTATACATTTATTTGAAAACAAAAATTCTGTTGAAAATTATTAAAAACAATTAGAATACCAAAAAGTATTTTTGAAAAAAACATGATAAATAATGTGATAAATGTGCTTTCACATTACATGTGAATACAAGATATTTTTTAAATTATTTTTTTAGTTTAATTGTATTTCTAAAATAAATTTTGCTCTACCACAAGTGAAAGTTCCTGGGGAACCTTGTAAGTTGTCAGGGAAAAATATCTTTTTTAATAATGTTATTTTTTTAGAGTCCATAGATCAAAAAAGGTATAGACCATTGAGAGGTTTGAGAATTAGGTTAAAAGCCTTCTGTGCCCCAGATAATTGATCTTGCACAGCAATTAAAAGAAATTACTTAAAATTCTTTTGTATAATGGCTTCATTTATTTTTATCGTTTTTTCCTTTTTTATGTGGAGCAACACATTTATCATATAGACTTGATGAATTCTGATTTGGATTGAATGAAGCACATATATTACATTGACTCTTTAAAATTATCTGAAATTGGAAAACAAAAGCAATTCTTACAGTCTTATACTTTGAAAATATTATTTTAGCAATATGACATTATTTAATGTTTTTCATTTATATTCAATTAAGCTTTGATTTATGGTTTCTGAAAGATATAAAGTCAAAGCAATTTTTGCTTTGGATACATAATTTGGATATTTTAATGTAATATACCTTGTTACTTACCACAGAGGTTGTCACATTTGTCATCCATTAATTCCTCCATCCTTATATAACCCTTTCAAGATTCCTTACGAGCAAAGATCTTTTGTTCGTCGCTCATATTTTACTATGAGCTTTTCACCCACTTCATCTGTGTCCCACACCTCATTTACCATCTTGTTAGGGTAACATGCCAGGAAACCATTGCAAAACCCTGCTTTGCAGACCTAGTTGCCTGTCAGGTACTAATTTTTATGTCATTAGGGAAGCCCATGTGTTCCCTATTGATAAACTGCTAGTAGGTGAGCACGCTACTTATAGGATTGGGCCAAAGAAACAATTTACATTTTACAAAATAAAAATAAATAAATGTATGAGAAAAACAACAGATTTTATTTTCTATGTATTTCAACGACAAAATCATTAAACACTGTACTCAATGTTTCCAATGAGACAGGAAAAATTGTAGTTGGAGGTCACAGCCAGACATAATGTAAAAGGAATTGCTGTAAAAAGGTCTCTAGTAATGCGGCCATGAGGTGCGGGTGGAGGGGAAGTGTTCTACGGGTCCTATGATTAGGTCTGAGTCTTTTAGTGACTATACTCCCAGACCATACATTTCAAATGTTTCTCAGGTTTTACCTCCCCTCTTAGGTGGGACAAAATGACCACAGCTAGCAGGTGTTGAGTATTTCTCTTCCCCCAGGTCAGTTAGGATCTGACAATACCCTAGCAGGTTAAGTTTTAACTAGTTTTCCCAGGGCAGGTCTTGTTAAGAACAGAGGGCTCAGCAAGATGTCCATCAACAGATGAATGGATAAAGGAGATGTGGTATATATATATACAATGGAATATTATGCAGCCATCAACAGGAATGAGATCTTGCCATTTGCAACGACGTGGATGGAACTGGAGGGTATTATGTTGAGTGAAATAAGTCAAACAGAGAAAGACATGTATCCTATGATCTCACTGATATGAGGCATTCTTAATCGCAGGAAACAAACTGAGTGTTGTTGGAGTGGGGGGTGGGGTGGGAGGGATGGGGTGACTGGGTGATAGACACTGGGGAGGGTGTGTGCTCTGGTAAGCGCTGTGAATTGTGCTAGACTGTTGAATCTCAGATCTGTACCTCTGAAACAAATAATGCAATATATGTTAAGAAAAAAAAAAAAAAAGAAGAAGAAGAAGGTAGCGGGAGGGGAAGAATGAAGCGGGGGAAGTCGGAGGGGTCGACGAACCATGAGAGACGATAGGCTCTGAAAAACAAACTGAGGGTTCTAGAGGGGAGGGGGGTGGGAGGATGGGTTAGCCTGGTGGTGGGTATTGAGGAGGGCACATTCTGCATGGAGCACTGGGTGTTGTGCACAAACAATGAATCATGGAACATTTCATCTAAAACTAATGTAATGTATGGGGATTAACATAAGAATAAAATTAAAAAAAAAAAAAGAACAGAGGGCTCAGGAGGCTTTAAAAATGATTCCTTTTGGGCGCCTGGGTGGCTCAGTTGGTTAAGCGACTGCCTTCGCCTCAGGTCATGATCCTGGAGTCCCTGGATGGAGTCCCGCATTGGGCTCCCTGCTCGGCAGGGAGTCTGCTTCTCCCTCTGACCCTCCCCCCTCTCATGTGCTCTCTCTCTCATTCTTTCTCTCAAATAAATAAATAAATAAATCTTTAAAAAAATTATTCCTTTTTCCCTCCCCACTTAGGAAGCCTGAGGAGATTTTACTCAGCTAGTCACCAGGTTGAGCTCCTGAAGGTAACCCACACAAAAGTGTAGGAGCCCTCTGTGGTTGGCGTCCCCCTGGAGATTTTAGTTCTCAGACTTGTCAGAATTGAGCTTCTAGCAATTCATCAATTACAGTTCTGATTTTCCTACCCCAGAACTCTCTCCCTGGAAGGTTTCTGCTTGAGAGTTCCTGCTCTGGTAAGTCCTGATGACTTCTGTTTACCTGTTGGTCTCTTCAGCTTGAGAGGGGCAGTTTGACTTGTATTTTCCCCTCTCTTACAAGTCCCAGAAGAATTGTTGGTTTTTCAGTCTGTTCAGCTTTTTATTTGTTATTAGGACAAAGTGACAACTTCCACTCTCTTTTTACATGTGAAACCCAAAACCAGAAGTCAAGGTCATTTATTTTTAATCATTTTAGTAAAAGAGGGAGAAAGACAATTTTACCTGAGCATATGAAGACCTGATTGTGTTCACAGAAACTAACCATGAATTAGTCTCTTATGATCTTCCCTAAAATAGAGTATGTGTGTGTGTGTGTGTATGTGCATATGTGTGTGTGTTTGAGGTGGGCACGGGTCAGCTGGGCAGTCAGGGCCCTTCCCTCTTCAGATGTTTGAAGCTGTGCTCAGAGAAACCTCACCACACATTGTATGTCATAATACCTAAATTTGACTTAATAGCATTTCACTAGAACATGAAAAGGACATTTCTGAGAAATATTTTTAAATGTCTGACTACATTTTGGAGTTCAAAGTCTTCATCTTCTAAAACAAACCAATTAATACACAGCATGGTGAGAGAAAAGAAACCTCCAAAAATTTATCAAGAATCCCACTTACTCAGGAGTTAATGGCTGAATTTTACTGTTATTACCAAGATAGTTTCTGGTAAAAAGAGTACCCTTTTAAAAAATACTGTAAGTTGAGGATTAATATTCCTAATATAGGAAGTTGTACAAATTGCTGAAGCTCTCCCTTCATACCCTTGCCCTCCTCCCACTGCCAAGTTCTTTCTCTTCCATTAACATTCAGACTATTGCAGTAGTTTACAAAGCAGTTGCAGAAAGGATGATCTCATCTCATTGGCTTTACTTCTTCATTTGACATTTACTCTCAAACCAGTGAAATCTTGTTTCATCCTCCGCTGCTCAGGGTTAAATAGTCTCTTCCTTAATTTAGTGGATTCTTCTCACAACATATTTGACCAGTGCAGTATATGATACTGGCCCACGAACTGTGCAAAACAATTCTCTTCATATTTTGCATTCTTGAAACATCTTGATTTCCATGACACAACTTTCTTCAGGTGTTTTCTTACCTTTCTAGTTATCCCTTCATTCCTGAATGAGCTATTTTCCTGTCCTGGCTTCTAAATATTGAGGTTCCGGAGAAACAGTGTCCTATACTTGAGAAAACTCTTCATTTTTTGACCTGTATATTCAGGACAGATTTTCCCTTGAGCCCCATTCTTATCAGTAAATCCAAACCACCCTCTAGCATCTTCACATAGAATTTCTACAAAACACTTGTTAGTTTCTTGGCTCAACTTGTTGAAACTAAGTTTATTGTATCTCCAGCAAACATGTGCCTGTTTTCTCTACCACAGAAAATGGCACTTTTAACTACATCCTCCCGGATCCATCATAAACCACTTAGGTCTACTTGTTCCTATTGGTGTCAGTAAAGGCCAGAATTGCTTTTTGATTGAAAAGCAATCAAAGCAGAAATCTACTAAATTGGCTAAAATTACAAGCCAGTTTATAAAGCTTCAACACCTGGAAAATGAGTTCACTATTTTGTAGGCTGGAACCACTTAGCAATGATGATGGTTGGACAAGTGAGACTTCATTTAAACATGATAACCCTGCTTGTTTTAAGTAACTGTTACCCTGTGCACGTGGAGACAAAGCAGGACCACCCACGAAAGTCCTGGCCTCACAGGGTACACGTATTAGGCACTTTTATGGCTCTACTTCAAATATCCTATTTGATTACAGCAGCAGGTATAGTGGACAGCTCGTGCAATACTTGTTCAATCAATTCTCTATATTACATTCTCTCTGTTAAAATAACTTTTTTCCTGTCTGAGCCCAAATGACCCAACCAGCGAAGACAGAGAATAAAGATACACACATATTCAGGGATACACGCTAAAATGATTGTATCTGTCTCTTCAGTGCTCCTCTTACTTTTCACAGAGGCACATCTGAAGTGCAAAGGCCCTGGCCATCTATTTGGCACATGTTGCTGATCATGCAGAAGAGAACAAAGGCACAGGCTTTTTTTTTTTTTTTTTCCCCTGCCCCCCCCGGGGGGGGGGGGGGGGCCCCCGGGGGGGGGGGGGGGGGGGATGTTACGTGTCAGCAACACAAAGTTCACGTTATTACAATATAAGGAATTTCTTACTTTCCAAAGTTAAATAATTAAGTCAATAGTTTCGCACCATTCGTGGGCCTTTTTTTTTTTTTTTTAAAGATTATATATTTATTTATTTGAGACAGAGATAACGAGAGAGAGAGAGAGAGAGAGAGAGAGCACATGAGAGGGGGGAGGGTCAGAGGGAGAAGCAGGTTCCTTGCTGAGCAGGGAGCCCGATGCGGGACTCGATCCAGGGACTCCAGGATCATGACCTGAGGCAAAGGCAGTCGCTTAACCAACTGAGCCATCCAGGCACCCCATTTGTGGGCCTTTATTGAAACCTCTTTGAGTCAGGTCTGGCCATCACTCAGCCTGTTTGATGTGGCCCATTCCCTGCATTCTAGCTTTCACACATGCAAACTTCAATGCACAAAGTCTACTTCTCTTCCAACCTGATACTATCCACAGTGGTATTCTCTCACTTTTTTCTACCTGGATAACTCACACTTATTTTTCAGGAAACATTATTTCTTCAGGAAAGCATTTCTTATTACCACTCTCTTGCACTAATCTATGTTAATTCCTCTAGTATAGACTCTAATACTTTATACCTTACCATATAGTTTTGTTGAATAATATTTTATGTCTGTCTCAATTTCAAGAACATAAGCCTGATGAAAGTAGTCACTATATCCATCGTATTTATTACTATATCTCTGGAACTAAAGACAGTGCCTGATACATTGCAAGGGTTTAGTAAAATATTAAGTTAATCGTTGAATAAATAAATAAATGATGATTGAAAGTCTATAACAGCCCTGTCCAATATAATTTTCTGTGATTTTTGGAAGCACTTTATATCTGAATTATGCAATATTGAAGACTCTAGACACATGTGCTATTGAACACTTAAAACATGGCTAGTGTTTCTGGGGAACTGAAATTTTAATCTTATTTAATTTCAATGAATTTAAATTTAATTTTTTTTTTTTTTTTTTGAGACAGAGAATGAGAGACAGAGAGCATGACAGGGAGGAGGGTCAGAGGGAGAAGCAGACTCCCTGCCAAGCAGGGAGCCCGATGCGGGACTCGACACCGGGACTCCAGGATCATGACCTGAGGCGAAGGCAGTCGCTTAACCGACTGAGCCACCCAGGCGCCCTAAATTTAATTTTTAATAGCTATATGTGGATAGTTACTAATATATTTGGACAGTGTAGGTCTATGGAATAGAATGCATAGGGATGTCCAGTGAAAGATATGACTGAAAAAATATGTATACAAGAGACAAATTTTGGAGAATCGTAAATCTTATACTGGAATTCATATATAGAAAGGGGAAGTTGACCAAGTTTTTTGAACAGGGGACACAAGAACATAAAAAACAGTACTTTGGTTTGGAATGTAGCTCTCCTTTAAGTAGAGTAAAGCATAATTTTCTTATATTTATTAAACTATAGCTATAATGTGAACAAAATTTTAAAGAAAATAAGTTTTTAATGTCCTATCTTAGAAAAATATGGAGACTAGATCTCATTGAATGTGCATCCTTTAAGTGTGAATATGCTCCAGCCTCAATCCTTCATTATAACGTTATATACTATCTATAGAGTTCACTAAAATGAAAAATTGGATATATACTTAGTATAATAATCATTATTGAATCATTTTGCCCATGTTGCTTATATAGTGAAATAAGATAGCCTATTGATTATGTTATTAGGACCTACTCACATTTAGATTTTATGATTAAATTTTTGGCATAGTTTGAATCTTTTATACATGTTCATATATACTATATATGTTTTAGTCAACATTGTCTTAATACTTTTTCTCATGGCAGATTTATTTCTCTCATAAGTAAATTTGCCCATTTTGTTTCAGTTCTTGAACTATCTTCATTAAAATAATATATCTGTTCTTTGCCATTGTATACTTACCACTTCACAGAGTATCAAAGGCTAAGAATGTATAACACACATTGTCAATACATGTTTGTTTTTCCAAATATAAGATAAGCAAATTTTATATTTTTGTATAAATATAAATGTATTCTTATAAACTTGGAAATATCTTACATCTTCTCTGTACCATCAGCTTAAAAACAATGCTAAATCTAATTCTCTTGTGCCATGCAAATGTTCCTAAGTTCTTTGAATGTTCTGTTCCACTTGATTTAATTTTGTTTTTGTAAAGGCTAACCTCATATGATTCCATCTGAATCCAGAGTTACTATTTTGAAATTAAATGACATTTTCTAGATAATATTTATCCTAGATCTATCTTTCCTCTGCCTTGGGAACAGTGATGATGTCATTTATTTCTGATAAGGTAGTACCTATCACTTTGGTTAAAGATGCTTGTGACTCATTTTTAATTTCAAGCTGTGTAGGCATATAATACTTCCCCTAGTCACTTCATTCCATCCTCTTCACACTAGAGATCTCAGTCACAACCCAAGGCAAAATAATAGGAAAGCTATTTTCTACTAAATAAACATTCTAAAATTAGATCAATAATTTGTTTTTTCTTTTTTTCAAATTTTAATTCAATTAGCCAACATATAGTACATCTTTAGTTAATAATTTGTTTTAGAATCAACTAGTGGTCTAGTGTTGCTCTTAACCATGCTCTTGGGTCTTGTTTTCTTAAAACAGATTTCTATCTTAGAAAATAACATACATTTTTGATAGTATAGAGAAGAGCTCAGAAGAATTGTTAGTAAAGCTCATCTTCCAGTTGTTCTGAATACCATGTCAGCTTCTCAGAGGGCATTTTGTTGTAACTCTTCTCATTTCCCACATGTATCCAAACACACCAGCATAAATAGTACTAAGATATTTTCTCAAGGCTGGCAGGCCAGGAATATAACTTAGCAATAAGTAATCAATCCAGCTCTCTTTGTAGGCATTATTGCAAATGCCTGAGTCCTCACACCAGCAGCAACTTTTCCTTCCACAAGGATGCTTTCCTATATTGCTGTCCATGAAATATTTACCAACTTGGCACCACCTTCCACCAGGACCTATCTGTGTCCACCTACCACTCAGGATTGTGCCCATTTCACCGCCTGGGGTGATTAGCCAGTCCTATCTTACCACCCATTTTCTCAGACCAATTCCAATGCCAACTGCATTAGTCTTAAGACTCTGATGCAGACCTCTCACCTGTGAAAGGTCAGAGGTAAGGAAGGAGGATTAGATAAGAAGGGTGTTAGAATGCAGAATAGTTCCAAGAAAGATGAGACCAGACCAGTGAGCAGTCCTTGAATGAAAGTTACTTATTGGAGGAATCCCACATCTCACGTGAATAGGCTTTTCTTATTATCCTGATGTACTCAATTATTGGCTGGGAGCATCCCCATAGCAAGCATGGCCTCATTATAAACACAGTGGTGCATCCAAAGGGGCAACACATGGAACTACCAGTCAAATGTGCTTCTGCAAATGCATTTTCATGGCTATCACACTACTCTAACCTCAATCTGTCCCAATCATTACATAAAAGCAGTGTTTGGGGAGCCCACCTATAACCTCCATATTGTTAAACTGAAGGATTTTTTTCAAATTTTCGCTTACTTTACATTTCAGCCATGCATCAAGCATTTGATAGTACTCCAGTCAATCATTTCCTTAAAACACTCTTTCTTAGGAACCCTTCTACACTGTTGGTGGGAATGCAAGCTGGTGCAGCCATTCTGGAAAACATTATGGGGGTTCCTCAAAAAGTTGAAAATAGAGATACCCTATGACCCAGCAATTACGCTACTGGGTATTTACCCCAAATATACAAATGTAGTGATCCAAAGGGGCATGTGCACCCCAATGTTTATGGCAACAATGTCCACAATAGCCAAACTATGGAAAGAGCCTAGATGTCCATCGACAGATGAATGGATAAAGAAGATGTGGTATATATTTATACAATGGAATATTATGCAGCCATCAAAAAAATTGAAATCTTGCCATTTGCAATGATGTGGATGAAACTAGAGGGTATTATGCTAAGCAAAATAAGCCAATCAGAGAAAGACAATTATCATATGATCTCACTGATATGAGGAATTTGAGAAACAAGACAGAGGATCATAGGGGAAGGGAGGGAAAAATGAAACAAAATGAAACTGGAGGGGGTGACAAACCATAACACACTCTTAATCTCAGGAAACACACTGAGGGTTGCTGGAGTAGAGGGGAGTGGGAGGAATGGGGTGGCTGGGTGATGGACAGTGGGGAGGGTATGTGTTGTGATGAGAGCTGTGAATTGTGTAAGACTGATGAATCACAGACCTGTACCCCTGAAACAAATAATGCATTATGTTAATTTAAAAAATCTTTAAAAATATAATAAAGTGGACACGTAGAGTCATACAAAAAAGAAAAAAAAAACTTACTTTGACTTCATTGACACCAGCCTTTTCTGAAGGACCACATTTTTCTTTGCCTGCTCAGTATGCATCTCATTTGTAAGCTCATCCTCCTTTACTCCATTACTGAATATTTCAATTTTTCAAATACATGTTGAGGTCTCTTTTTCATCATATTCTGTATCCCTTCCATGTTTGACCTCATCTACATTAAAGCCCTCAGTTTCTATTTATATTTCTATTTATATGCAGGTGATTTTCAAGTTTATATATCCATCTCAGACACTTTCCCTGAAATATATGCTCATATATCCAATTAGTCCTTGGCATATCTTTGATGTTGAAACACACATAAAAGCCAACAAATAAAAACTAAATTCATGGATGTCATGCCCTTTAACATGAATAGGTTACTTCTTCCAGGATAACCTGTTATACAAATGGCATTACCATCTTTCTAGTAACATAATAAAATTCCAGGTCATGCATATCCTATACCTGTCTGTCACATCCACATATCCATTCACTCAATTTTGTGGAATTTGCCACATAAATATCTTTAGATTCTGTCTGCATTCCTTTCCTCTTCACCTAGAAAATGTCATTTAATTAATCATACCTCAGTACAAACATGTTTTTCATGGAAGCTTTCCCTGATATCCCAAATTGATGAAAAATCTTTGGTGGATCTTCAAAATACTTCTTACATATTCCATTTCAGATTGCCTTCTGTCAGTTGATTAATATCTCTCTCCCACTATAACAAAATATAATCTTAGATAAGCGGTCTATATTTTCTTCACATATCTAACATTTATTTTCTTGATATAATTGTCTGCTTAAGATTATGATGTTAAACATGATCTTAAACAAGAAAAATATATTGACAAATATTCAATATTAAAAGTTACTGACCTAGGGGCGCCTGAGTGGCTCAGTTGGCTAAGCATCTGCCTTTGGCTTGGTTCATGATCCCAGCGTCCTGGGATCAAGCCCCATGTCAGGCTCCTTGCTTAGTAGGAGCCTGCTTCTCCTTCTCCCCCTGCTACTCCCCCTGCTTGTGCCCTCTCTTTCTGTCAAATTAATAAATAAAATCTTAAAAAAAAGTTACTGATCTATAGAAACAAAGGTATAAAAACATGACCAGTAAGCAAAATAATCTGTTTATCCTTAGCATATATTATTAAAACTTCAAAACTTTATTTTTATTATTTTGGATGTTTTTCTTTTATAAATAATGGAAATTATGAATAAACACAATAACTAAACCTTAAGTAAGGCAAAATTAAGTAAATATAATATTCAGGCATCAACAATATTAAGTAGATTAATTTTTTTATGGGGGAGGAGAGATAGTCCAATCTGTAACCAGATTCAAGTAGTTTTTTATTGGATTTAGTAATCAAACTTTTCTCTCAAATTTAATTTTGAATTGTACCTGAAGAAGGTCTAGAGTACTAGCCAGTCTGTCTCTCAGACCTTATTATAAGTTAACTAGAAGAAGAGTCTTCACAGCTACACTCAAGCCCATAACCCTAATTTTGTAATTGGATACTAATCTAGAGAAGTTCTAAGATAACACACTTTTTCTTAGAGATTCTTTTCCAACTGGTTGTGACCCATAACAGCATATGTCCTCTGTCTCTCCATTCCCTATATAAATCCTATTTGTTCCTCAGGTGGCTAACATCGTCTGAGCCAGTATTTAAGGTGAAAAAGCTTCCTGAGTTATTTGAATCTATAAAAGGATCAATGTTTTCTGAGAAATGATAAATCTAACTTCACACCTATAGAAGCAATGCTCTAAAGTGATGACATGAGGAATGTTTTTCCAAAATAATAGTCTTTCCCTTTCTTTTGAATGAGAGAAGCATATTATTTTATAATAGATATGAGAAATGCATGAAGAATAGCAAATACAATTTAACTGGATTTCCCATCCTTTGCCTGGAAATATGGAAGACAAGTTCTCATGGAGTGGAGATAGAACTAAACTCCTGAGATAGAAACTTCATAACTAGGGGCACCTGGGAGGCTTAGTCAGTTAAGCCCCTGCCTTCGGCTCAGGTCATGATCCCAGGGTCCTGGGATGGAGCCCCACATCGGGCTCCCTGCTCAGCGGGGAGCCTGCTTCTCCCTCTCCCTCTGCCTGCCTCTCTGCCTACTTGTTCTCTCTCTCTGTCAAATAAATAAATAAAATCTTAAAAAAAAGAAACTTCATAACTATAGCCATATGATACCAATATAACTAGTTGAAAAGTATTACATTAAATCTAAAGTGGTATTTGGCATCAATTTGATAATAACAGGTTGTTTGCCTGAATTCAACTTTATTTTGCTGATCTAAGTATGACAGGTTCTTGTGTGTTCAGATGGACTGTAATATATAATTAGAAAAAAGATTTTATGACAACCAGAAACTTACTTAAATTTGTCTCTATTTTATATCATGAATTGAAAATCCATTCTGCACAAGATCTTATGGAGATGACTTTAGTCCATCCTTCAAGAAACTACTTTCTTCATGGTTAGAAATAATCTCTTTTCCAATAATTTAAATACATGGTATTCAATCCCTACTTAACCTACCATCCTGCAATATATGATTACCTCTCCCTTCTTACTGAAAAAACAGCCAAGAGACTTTTGTTTATATGACCTGGTATTCTCTTGATTCTACTTTGTTGCTTCTTGGCCTCTATGGAAACTTATTTTCTCTTTCCTGGACTTTTTATGTTGCTTTTCCTCAGAGTTCTTTGATCTATGCTCTATTCCATGATTCACTCTCTATGTTCTACATGAGCAATCAAATTTACTGCGATGGTTCTAAGTACATCTATATATTTATGACTCTAAAAGCTTATATTAAGTTTGTCTAGAGAAACAGAATCAATATGATTTATATAAATATATAGAAAGATATTTATTATGAAGGATTGGTTCACACAATTATAATCAGAGAAGTCCCCCAACATGCCACCTACAAGCTGGAAATACAAGGTAGTCTTTGGTTTAGTTCCAGTTCAGACCCAAAGGCCTGAAAACCAGGGGAGCCAATGTATAAGTCCTAATCCAAGCCTGAGAGAAAGCCTGAGAATAAAAAGTACTGATGTATGAAGGCAGGAGATGATAAATGACCAAGCTCAAGCAGCCATAAATTCACCCTTCCACCACCTTTGTTTTATTCAAGCCCTCAATGGATTGAATGATTCCCACCCTCATTGGTGAGGGAGATCTTTACTCAGTCTACCAATTCAAATGCTAATCTCTCCCAGAAACACCCTCAAAGATAGAGTAGAAATATGTCTTAACCAGCTACCATCCCTTAGCCCAGTCAAGTTGACACCTAAAACTAACCATTATAAAACTATCTCCTATAATTTCAGAGCCTTAACATCCCTATATCCATATATTCCACTACAGATTAGACAAATTGTACTTCAAATCAACATAGGGAAGTCTTGAAAATATAGTATTTTCAAAACACACCTTCCCTCCTGTGTTCTTTTTAAAATTTATTTTTATTGAAGTAGAATGTACATATACTAAAGTATTTAAATCTTATGTATAAATCTTGCTTAATTTTTACTTATATATATGATATAAATAACTCAAATATTAAGGTATAACACATTTACAGATCCCTAAATGTGGATTTAGGATCCTAATTTATAAAGGATCCTAAAGGGTTCTTTCTGCCCCTTTACGTCCTATACTCCCCAAGGTAACAATTATTTTGACTTCTGCCTATACATATTGGTTTTATCTAATATATTTAAACATGATATGAAAATAATCCAACAGGGCTCCTGGGTGGCTCAGTCGTTGGGCGTCTGCCTTCGGCTCAGGTCATGATCCCAGAGTCTTGGGATTGAGCCCCGCATCTGGCTCCCTGCTCGGCCTGTTTCTCCCTCTTCCACTCCCCCTGCTTGTGTTCCTGCTCTCGCTATCTCTCTCTGTCAAATAAATAAATAAAATCTTTAAAAAAAAGGAAGAAAAGAATCCTACAATATGTGTTATTTTTGACTTGGCTTCCTTTATTCATAACTGGACTTGTGGGAAGCACCCATATTATTTTCTGTAGCAGCGCTTTTTTTTTTTTTTTTATTGCTGGGTAATATGTCATTGTATAAATAGAAAAGATCTATATATTCTCCCATTGATGGACATTAGCGTAATATATGAGTTATCAATTGCTATGTAACAAATTATCTCAAAACATAGCTGCTTGAAGCAATATTTACCATCTCATTTTTTCTGCGGGTCAGGAATCCATGGGTGGTTTAGTTGCAGTTTGGCTCAGGTTCCTCATGAGCTTACCATCAAGCTGTCAGCCAGGTCTTCAGTTACCTCAAGGTTTCTCTGGGGCTAAAAGACCCACATTCAATTTCATTCACATGGTTGTTGGCAGACCTCGTTCATCAAAAGCTGTTGGATAGCGACTCCAGTTCCTTACCACATGGGACTCTCCTTAAGGTTTGCTTACATTATGTCAGTGTGCCTCCCCCAGAAATAATGATCCAGGAGGAAAGAAAGTATTAGAATCTTCTGATATGTGTGGTTTTTTTTAATTTTTTTATTTACTGATTTATTTAATTAAGCATAATTATAGATTTCTTTCACTCTGTCACATATAGATGTCTCTAATTTTACCCATTATCCCACATTAAGTGTTATATTAATACCATTTTCCTTTTTGCATCAAAATTTTTTTAAAAAAATTGACCTGTCCCCTGCTTGATTCTTCTAAAGTCTCCCCTCTGTCTTTCATGCTCAGTTATTTCATTTCTTTGAAGTTACGAAGGCTCATCCTGTTACTTTTCTTAATATCATTTATCACTAATTTCATTGTATTTTGTATAAAATAGATGTTCATATATTAATTTTACAAAATGATAAGTAACTCCAAGACTTTGATATTTTCAACTACTTGTGGTAATTACCATGAAATATGTATACTCCTCACATACACACCTTATAATCAAGTAAATATGTTATTAAGTGTGAATAATAGCTTTTAGTTCAGTTTGATTTTCTGTCTGCCAGCGACCTGTATCCGATGACAGACCAAGTTAATCTAGTGTTTTAGTGTATTTTCAGTATAGTTTCAGACACTGTAAGTTAAATAAAGCTTTGTAATTTTAGCGAATTTAATTACAAAATGCACTGCTATTAATCTATTCAAAATGGTAAAACTAATAATTAGTTAAAAGCATTATTAACACAACCAAGCTCATTGTTTATTAACACAATCAAGCTCATTGTTTATTTAGGTAGCATACAGGCATTTTAAACTTTCTGAAAGCTTTCTATTGTCACTTTTATACTACTAAGGTCAGATACGCCCATCTTATGGTATAATTTCTGGAAGATAAATTTAAAAATTGAGAAAATGCTGTGTGTGTTTCAGTAATATAATCGTGGTAATTGGAAAATAAAGTGACAATGAGATTACTTGGTATAAAATGTATTATTTGTATCCAGTGGTTATGAAGCAAACAAACAAAAAGTTTATATAATAAGATTTTTTTTTAATCTAGACACAGTTTTAGGTTATCTTTATATTATATGACTGATTCACTCAGAAAGGAAAAATACATGAGCAGAAATCATATCCCACATATGAATCCTAGGGTCAAGTAAATTAAGTAAAACCTCAATGATTAAGACTGCATCAATATAGAATTTATGACTTCATTTCTACTGAGATAAAAATGTCATTGTGCCTTTTACATAGATAATGTTTTAGAAATCCTTTTTGCATTGTATTTTTTAAGGAAGTTGATATTGTGGCTATAGTTATAAATAATTTGTTATCCAAATAACCACTGTATTTCCAAATATTTTAATATTAATTATGGTATAATCTATATGCGAAGATTTCTTTCTTACTCTCTAAGTAAGAAAGAATATAACACTCTTCTGCTAGTGTTATATTCAAACTTGGCCTACATCTACCGATTTAATTTTCAAGAGGTTTTAAAAATTCAATAGGATTGAATAGCATGTGGCCTGAACACTAGGTTGATGCCTCAGATATTGTTTACCTGACTTAGAGATTAAATAGAAGTGACTTCAATGTCAGCTAAGTCCAAGTGCTAAAAAACATCACCAAACACCATTAGTAAAAGCCAATACTACTAACTTTAAAACGCTGTTTCTTTAATTCATAAATTTTGGGTATTGTATTGCTTTCCTAATTTCCTAATTTTGATTTTGGTAAGATGTATTGACTTAACTATGTGCATAAAACTTCTTTCTTAAAATCTTGTTGAAAGATGAAAATGTTTGAAAATATGATTAAAGGGTATCAGTTAGAATACAATGGAAGGATACAAGTGTCAATGAAGACTGAATCAATGTATATATTCTGTGTTACTTCATTTACAGATGACATCAAATTATTATTTTTTGTTAATAATTCACTATACTGTTGTCTTCATTTCTACTTGTTTTTCCCATTTATTTTTGACTCTTATTACTTAAGTTTCACACATACAAACACAAATTCTTAATTAAAAATCATAATAATAGGGTCACCTGTGTGGCTCAGTCGTTAAGCTTCTGCCTTCGGCTCAGGTCATGATCCAGGGTCCTGGGATCAAGCTCCGCATCGGGCTCTTGGCTCCACAGGAAGCCTGCTTCTCCCTCTCCCACTCCCCCTGCTTGTGTTCCCTTTCTCGCTGTGTCTCTGTCAAATAAATAAATAAAATCTTTAAAAAATCATAATAATAAACAAATGTTACATAACTTCCTAGGAAGGTGGTGATGATGAAGTTAAGGGGGCACATAGATTTGAATTAAATAGCCCAATAAATAAATATTATACTCAGGATGTAGGCTTTATATGAATTCTATTCAGCAGAGCTCACTTTCTAACAGAAACTGTCACATTCATTTTTAAGATTCATTTTGAATACCACCCTCCTGGTAAAGTATAATCCATTAGCTATAAACAAGCTGTGTTTTCTACTTTTCTAAATTCTTGAGGTATTTATAATCTCTATCAAAATGTGCTACTTATCTGCAGTTTATTTTTCCTCTTGGTATTTTCTATGTATAGTATTTGAAGTTTTCTTCTTGAGTACAAAAGTCAGTTTTAGCACTTATTTCATTTTCTTGAACATGCATTGTTTAAATTGTGATTTTGTCTTTCAAAATCCCTTCTCATTTTCTGAGAATACCATTTTTTAAAGATTTTATTTATTTTTTTGACAGAGAGAGAAAGAGCATGCCCATGATAAGGGGGAGGGACAAAGGGAGAAATAGACTCCCTGCTGAGCGTGGAGTCTTGTGGAGCTCTATCCCAGGACCCTGAGGCATGACATGAGCTGAAATCAAGAGTCAGCTGCTTAACCAGCTGAGCGACTCAGGCGCCTCCTAAGAACACCATTTTTATTTTTTCCTGGTCATCTTCCTGCTTCCCTATAACCTGCTACCATATGTTGTCTAAATGGCAACTATACTTGCATGTCCCTCTTCTCTGGCTATCAGAATATATTGAAAGGTGGACTTCTGTCCCAATTTTTATTTCACCAGCAAGTGCAGTTTTCAGCATGTAGCTCAATTCATGCCAAGCAGAGAACTTATCTAATATTTCTGAACTGGATTTGCTAAACATAGATTATGATAACCACGATTTTAGTGTTAAGGAGAAAGGCATTCTGGGGGGAATGAAGAATATTGATAGAGAAGAGATTATTATAAGTAAAAAGAGATGCTAATGATGACTACCTACTCAGCCCTAGTTCCTGAAATCCTGAAGATTGTCTTGGTTTCAGACTTCTACCAATGTTTGGTTTGCCCTTCAATTCTTTGAATTTTCCCAGCATCCTTCAAACTGACTCCTTTTATATTTCCTTAACTGGTTTGTTAGATTTTTGTCATTTTTGCCTAAATTTATCAGTAATGACCATGTCTTATTCAGAATATATATTGCCTGACAAATAATCATGAGTTTTCTTCACTTTTATACTCTACTCTTTATATATATGTGTGTATATATATATATATATATATATATACATATATATATAATTTTATATTCTACTCTTAATAAGTGATGTCCTATGAAAGAATACACATTTTTCAAATGCCATTAAAAAATCACTCAAATTTTTGGTGCACAAATACAACAATAAAACACTATTGTCAAAGACAGGTGTTAGTTATGTTGAGGAATTTTATTTGAAGCTATATATAATTTTTAATAAGTTAATTGTAATACAGGCTTAACTAAAGTGGTTTTCTCCTAGGTAATTTAAAACATGTAGTCTATTCTTAAGCTAGTAATAAAACTCTATACCTGAAAAGTCATTATCAAATTAATTTTAGTTATACTCTTTGTAAATGGAACTATTTTTAACAGCATTAGCTTTATCAAATAACCGAATTTGTTCTTTTCACTTTTTTCCTTTCAAGGATTTACAACATGTCAACACACATGTATTTTTACATCATAGGCACATTTTAGTGTATCTTCCTTTTTGTCTAGCCATATATTTGAATAAATACCTTAGTGATTCCAAAATGTTCCTTCTATGTGAACATAACTGAGTTTAGCACCTTTTCTTTAACTTAAAAAAATACTGAGACACTAGTCTGATTTTTCCTTAATAACTTCTCTGAAACATATGAAATATAGATGACATAGGCTAAAGATTTTGTGGTATTGTTTTTGTTTGGTTTTGTTTTTATAATGTATATAGAAGGAAGTATGACAAGACCTTTAACAATTTTGATTATGAGTTTTCACATTTGACTGTGGAAGAAATCCCAAGGGAACCATACTTTTTTTTTTTTTTCCTTTGTGAAGGCATACAATTTGTATCGTTTGATATCTATTGCTCACATTGCTTTTATTTATAATTGAAATGTAAACTCCATTAGTTTCTTTGTTAAGACATAAGCAGTCAGGATGAAAATCAAGTTGAATCAAAAATATTATTTAGTGTAGCTCCCAAAATTCAGTTCCCTTTTTTGGCTCCAACTTTCTAAACTGAAATGACTTGCATCATCTGTGGCCTAGATCAGGACAATATTGAATTTCCTTAGGAAAGCAGGCAAACAAAAAGTATCAATTATAAAACCATAAATAAGTGATGACCAAATATTATTATAACAAAAGAAGAACAATCTCAAGGGGTTTTTAAACAACAACAAAAGAATCATCTTATTCTCTTTATTTGGAATTCTGATCAAGATTACTCATTATACTGCTTTGTGAATATTAAGGAATTGAACTGAAAAGAACAATCCATTTTTTGAATGTATTAATTAGATCATTCTTTCACTTCTTCATGCAATTTTTATATTCTATCATATTTATCATTGGAAGGTATGTATTTAAGTTAAATGTGTTCAATAAACATTACAGATTTCTTCACTCATGACAGTTTAAGATCATATACATGAAACTATTTTATCATCATATATTTGAGAGTTTCAAAATTAATCTCTGCAAAATATGATATTGTTTCCACTTGTGTTTGGTAAGATTTGAAAATGAATAGTTAGTATGGACAGTTACATAAAGTTGAAATTTGGAAATCTATGGATAAAACCAATTGATGACAAGTAAGTAACTTGGGTAGTTTAATGATATGTCCTAATGTTCCAATTGTGTGATTTTGCACATCTTCTGAATACTTAACGCTTTTGAATGACATCTTCCTACTTCCAGCATGACAAGGGGAACAAAATGAGGCTATTTTGGTTGTAGCACAATTTGTCTTTTTCCAGGAAAGGAAAGAAAATAAGTTTTCCTGCTAGCATCTAGAGCACAGTATGTGAATGTGTCATTATATTAATGCAATTTAACATTCTGCATAAATTCAAAGAATAGAAGTAATGACCAACTAGAATCAAAATTATAATGACAAGATTAGCTTTCTTTTTATTAAAGATAATTTTATTGTTGTATGACATCCAAATATTTAATGAAGACAGACAACATTATTTCAAGCAGGCATTTTTGGTGGTTAAATTAAGTATTAAATATAAATATAACATGGAACTTCATAAAGAGTCTGTCTACTTGACTAAACAAACCCAATTCATCACTTTTATACTCTTATCTCAGATTCAAAACACTTACAACTTACAGGTTTGCAAGCATTTGTTTAGCAATAGTTGTATCTTCTTCACCATTGCAGAATGATAGATAGGATAGAAATTTAGAGGCAATTTAATGCAGTCTTGTTGCAAATTTTAACATACACGTAACCATGTACAAACACTTCTCTGCTATATTCTGAAGAGCTGATAAGAATTGCTTGATCAATTCTAGTCATGAATAGCCTCCTACTTTTAGACAATAAGTTGCATTGTTAAGAATATCTAATTGTTTGAAATTATATATTTACATTGATTACATATTTGCCTCCTCATAAATTGTTTATCATTGATCCTATTCTATGTATGTAAGGGAGAAAAAAATACAGCCCTCTTTTATGAAAGATAGTTTTAAATATCTGAAGACAAGAATTTTGCCTTATTAAGTCTTTTATTTGAGTTAAATATCCCCATTCCCAACCCTCACTATATTCAAAATAAAATCTGTGGATCAGTGGTATTATTAGCAGGACATGGGAATTTGATAAAAATGCAAAGGACTCCATCCCAGAAATATGAATTAGACCACCAGGTGACTGATATGGACCTTATAGTTTGAGAAATATGGTCCTAAACTGTTCTTTATATGTATGTCAGAGTCTTCATATTAATGTATATACCTTCTAAATTCCAAGTTATACAAACATACACACACTCATTCCTTCTTTTCATTTTTTATCTAGGCACAATTTACATATGGCTAAATGCATAGACCTTCAGTATACAGTAAAATCAATTTTGATAAATCTCTACACCCATGTGACCCAAGCTTCCATTCAATATATAGAGTGATTCCGTCACCAGGCAAAGATCCCCCACCCCTCAGACAACTACTGCACTGATTTATGTCACTAAGAGTTAGTTCTGACAGTTCTAAAGCATTATATAAATGAAATCATTCAATATATACTAATTTATGCTAGTTTTTTTTTTTTTCCAGCCAACATAATGTTGAGATTCCTCCATGTTGCTACATATATGAGCAGTTTGATTGTTTCCATTGTGGTATTCCATTGTGTAAAAATAACACAATTTGTTTATGCATTTAGCTGTTGATGGGTACCTGGGCTTTTGTCAGTTCTTGAATATTATTATGAATAAAACTGCTATAAATGTTCTTGTACAACACCCCTTGTGAACACGTTTTAATTTCTCTTAGGAAATAGAATCACTGTGTCAGTGTAGATGTGTGTTTAATTTTTCCAAAGTATTATTATGGAAATATTCAAACATACAGCAAATTTGAAAGAACTTTGTCATGAACACTCATATGCAATACCTAGGTTCTAACTTTAATAGCTGAATTTACTGGTTTTATCACATATCTATCAATTTAGTTATCTTTTTATCCATGTGTCAGCCCATTTAAATTTTTTATAAATTCAAAATCACAGACATAAATTCAGTTCTCAAAACGTCATGCACATCACTAGAGTTAAGTCTTTAGTTTTTTTTTTCTTTTGATATAAAATTTACTTACATGAAATGTGTATATACATTTGCTGAGTTTTTTCAAGTTGATTTACTCTTTATCTAATTTAATGTTAATAACATATTGTCATGGCAATGTTTAATGTTACTGTCATCACACTCCTTAGCTTTGTTTTGTGATCTTGGGGCTAAATTGCTCTCTTTGATTTCTTTATTTTTTTTATTTTATTTTTTTAAAGATTTTATTTATTTGAGAGAGAGAATGAGAGAGAGAGAGCACATGAGAGGGGGGAGGGTCAGAGGGAGAAGCAGACTCCCTGCTGAGCAGGGAGCCTGATGCGGGACTCGATCCTGGGACTCCAGGACCATGACCTGAGCCAAAGGCAGTCGCTTAACCAACTGAGGCACCCAGGCGCCCTCTTTCATTTCTTTAAAATTTATTTCATGCCTGCCTGCTATTTTGTTTTGTTTTATTTTATTTTATTTTATTTTAATCCCAGTATAGTTAACATAGTGTTATATTAATTTCAGGTGTATGTAGTGATTCAACATTTCTGTACAGCACTCAGTTCGCATCATCACAAGTGACCTCCTTAATCTCCATTACCTATTTAATCCACCCCACCCACCCATCTCCCCTCCAGTAACCATCAGTTTGTTCTATAATATAATTAAGAATCTGTTTCCTGGTTTGTCTTTTTCTTTCCTTTGCTCATTTGTTGCTTCTTAAATTCTACCTATAAGTGAAATAATATGGTATTTGTTTTTCTCTGACTTATTTTGCTTAGCATCATACTATCTAGCTCCATCCATGTCACTGCAAATGACAAGATTCCATTCTTTTTTATCGCTGAATAATATCCCATTGTATAAATATATATATTTTTATATATACCACTTCTTTATCCATTCATCTATGGTTGGACACTTGGGCTGCTTCCATAATTTGGCTATTATAAATAATGCTGCTATAAACTTAGGAGTGCAAGTTTTCCTTTGAATTACTGTTTCTGGATGTTTTGGGTAAATACCCAGTAGTACAATTACTAGATTGTACAGTACCTCTATTTTTAAATTTTTGAGGAATCCTCATACTGTTTTCCACAGTGGCTGTACCAGTTTGCATGGCTACCAATAGTGAAAGAGGGTTCCTTTTATTCCACATCCTCACCAACACCTGTTTCTTGTGTTTTTGATTTTAGCCATTCTAGGGAGGTGTAAAGTAATATCTCATTATGGTTTTGATTTGCATTTCACTGATGAGTGATGTTGAGCATCTTTTCATGAATCTGTTGGCCATCTGTATGTCTCCTTTGGAGAAATGTCTGTCTTCTGCCCATGTTTTAATTGGATTACTTGTTTTTTGAGTGCTGAATTGTATAAGCTTTTTGTATTTTTTGGATACTAAGCCTTTATTGGATATGTCACTTGCAAATATCTTCTTTTATTCAGTAGGTTGCCTTTTAGTTTTGTTGGTTGTTTCCTTTGGTGTTCAGAAGCTTTTTATTTTTATTTATTTTTTTAATGTTTTTTTTTTTCAAAGATTTTATTTATTTATTTGAGAGAGAGAGTGAGAGAGAGAAAGAGCACAAGAGGGGGGAGTGGGAGAGGGAGAAGCTGACTCCCTGCTGAGCAGGGAGCCCGATGCGGGACCCGATCCCGGGACTCCAGGATCATGACCTGAGCCGAAGGCAGTCGCCTAACCAACTGAGCCACCCAAGTGCCCCAGAAGCTTTTTATTTTGACGTGGTCCCAAAAGTTTATTTTTGCTTTTATTCCCCTTGCTTCCGAAGACATATCTAGAAAAAATGTTGCTATAGTCAATGTCAGAGATATTACTGCGTATGCTCCTTTCTAGGATTTTTATGATTTCAGGTCTCACATTTAGGTCTTTAATCCATTTGGAGTTTATTTTTGTGTATCATGTAAGAAAGTGGTCCAATTTCATTCTTTGCATATAGCTGACCAGTTTTCCCAACACCATTGTTGAGGAGGCTTTTTCCCATTGAAAATTCTTCCTGCTTTGTCAAAGATTAATTGACCATATAATTGTGGGTTTATTTCTGGGTTTTCTATTCTGTTATATTAATCTATGTGTCTATTTCTGTGCCAGTTCCATAATGATTTGATTACTACAGCTTTATAATATATCTTGAATATCCAGAATACAATATCTGGAATTGTGATACCTACAACTTTGCCTTCTTTTTCAAAATTGCTTTGGCTACTTGGGTTTTTTTGTGTGTGTGTTTTCATATAAATTTTAGGATTTTTTTTTCTAGTTCTGTGAAAAAATAGGGATTACATTAAATGTGTAGATCGGTAATATAGACATTTTAACAATATTTGTCCTTCCAATCTATGAGCATGGAATATCTTTCCATTTCTTTGTGTCATCTTCAATTTCTTTCATCAATGTTTTATTATTTTCAGAGTGCAGGTCTTTAACCTCTTTGGTTAGGTTTATTCCTAGGTATCTTATTACTTTTGGTACACTTGTAAATTGAATTTTTTCTTAATTTCTCTTTCTGCTTCTTCATTATTAGTGTATAGAAAAGCAAGAGATCTCTGCACATTGATTTTTGTATCCTGCAACTTTACTGAATTCATTTATCAGTTCTAGTTCTTTTGTTGTTGGTGGTGTGTGTGTGTGTGTGTGTGTGTGTGTGTGTGTGTGTGTGGAGTCTTTTGGGTTTTCTACATATAGTATCATGTCATCAGCAAAGAGTGAAAGTTCACTACTTCCTTGCCTATTTGGATGCCTTTTATTTTTTTGTCGTCTAATTTCTGTGGCTAAGACTTCCAGTACTATGTTCAATAAAAGTGGTGAGTGGACATCCTTGTCTTACAGTTCCTGGCTACAAAGGGAAAGCTCTCAGTTTTTCCCCATTGAGGATGATGTTAGCTGTGGGTTTTTCATATATGGCCTTTATTATGTTAAGGTTTGTTCCCTCTAGACTTACTTTGTTGAGGGTTTTTATCATGAATGGATGTCCTACATTGCCAAATGCTTTTTCTGCATCTATTGAAATGATTCATTTTTATCCTTTCATGATGTGACTTATTACATTGATTGATTTTCAAATATTGAAACACCCATGCATCCTGGGAATAAATCCCATGTATTTATGGCGAATGATTTTTGTAATGTATGTTGAATTTGGTTTGCTAGTATTCTGTTGAGAATTTTTTCATCTATGTTCATCAGAGACTGCCTGGCCTGTAGTTTTCTTGTTTGTTTTTTAAGTGTCTTTATCTGGCTTCAATATCAGGATGATAGTACCCTCATAGAATGAATTTGGAAGTTTTCCCTCCATTTCTATTTTTTGGAATAGTTTGAATAGAATAGGTTTTAACTCTTTAAATGTTTGGTAGAATTCGTCTGTGAAACCATCTGGTCATGGACTATTGTTTGGAGTTTTTTTTGTTTGTTTCTTTTAATATTTTATTTTTAAGTAATCTCTACATCCAATGTAGGGATGAAACTCACAACCCTAAGATCAAATATCCCATGTTTTACCAACTGAGCCAACCAGATGCTTCTGATGGGAGTTTTTCAATTACTGATTCAATCTCCTTCCTGGTAATTAGTCTGTTAAATTTTTCTATTTCTTCCTGCTTCAGTTTTTGTAGGCTATATGTTTCTAGGAACTTACCCATTTCTTCTAGGTTGTCTAATTTATTGGCATATAGTTTTTCATAACATTCTAATTGTATTTCTGTGGTGTTGGTTGAAATTTCTCTTTCACTGGTGATTTTGTTGGAGTCCTTTCTCTCAATCTCTCTCTCTCTCTCTTTTTCTTTCTTTCTTTCTTTTTTTTTTGGATGAGTCTGGCTAGAGTTTATCATTTTTTTTTTTTTCCAAAGAACCAGCACCTAGTTTCATTGATCTGTTCTATTGTTTTTTTAGTTTCTGTGTCCTCTATTTTTGCTCTGATCTTTATTATTTTCTTCCTTCTTCTGGTTTTGGGTTTTGTTTGGTCTTTTTCTAGCTCTTTTTGTGTAAGTGTAGGTTGTTAATTTATTTTTCTTCTTAAGGTAGATCTGTATTGCTATAAACTTCCTCCTAGAACCACTTTTCTGGTGTCTCAAGGTTTGGGACCACTGTGTTTTCATTTTCATTTGTTTACTTGTGCTTTTTGATTTCTTCTTTGATTTCTTGGTTGATCCATTCATTGTTTAGTAGCATGTTATTTAACCTCTATGTATTTGTGGTCTTCCAAATTTTTTCTTGTGGTTGATTCCTAGTTTCAGAATGTTGTGCTCAGAAGAGACATATGGTATGACTTCAATTTTTTAAATTTTTTGAGGCTTGTTTTGTGGTCTAATATGTGATCTATTCTTGAGAATGTTCCTTTTGCACTTGAAAGGAATGTGTGCTCTGTTGTTTTAGGGTGGAATGTTCTGAATATTTCTGTTAGATCCATCTGGTCCAGTGTATTATTCAAAGTCACTGTTTCCTTGTTGATTTTCTGTCTGGATGATTTGTCCATCAGTGTAGTTAAAGTCCCCTATATTATTGTATTACTATTAATTACTTCCTTTAGGTTGTTATTAACTGCTTTATGTATTTGGGTGCTCCCATGTTGGGTGCATAAATATTTATAATTGTTAGATCTTCTTGTTAGATTTTCCCCTTTACTATGATATAATGTCCTTCGTTGTCTCTTGTTACAGTTTTTGTTTTAAAAGTCTATTTTGTCCAGTGTAAGTATTGCTATTCTGGCTTTCTTTTTGACATCCATTTACACGATAGAGGTTTCTCCATCCACTCACTTTCAATCTGTAGATGTCTTTAGGTATGAAATGAGTCTCTTGTAGGCAGCATATAGATGGGTCTTACTTGTGTTTTTTTTCTTTGTTTTGTTTTGTTTTTAACCCACTCTCATACTCCATATCTTTTGATTGGAGCATTTAGTCCATTTATATTCAAAGTAATTATTGATAGATATGTATTTATTGTCATTTTGTTATTTGTTTTGTGGTTGTTTAGATTTTCTCTGATCCTTTCCTCTCTTGGTCTCTTTCATGGTTTGCTGGTTTTCTTTATTGATATACTTAGATTCTTTACTCATATCTATTACTGTTTTTTGATTCGTGGTTACAATTTGGTTTATATATTAGCATCTTCTGCATTTAGCAGTCTATATTAAGCTGATGGTCACTTAATTTTGAACTCTTCTTTATTTCCCTCCCCCCATATTTCAAATATTTGATATCCTATTTTACATCCTTCTATTTTGTGCTTCTCTTGACTGATTTTTACAGTATACTTAGTTATATTTTTTGCTTTTGTGCTTCGTATTTTTCTTACTCTTACTTATGGGTTTTGTTTTCTACTGAGTCCCCCCTTAACATTTCTTGTCTCCTCATTTTGTCTGCCTCTCTTCTGTGTCTGTTTCTTTATATTAGAAATTCAGCTACATATTCTGTGCCTGAAAGTAGTGGCTTTATAAAGAAGAGTTCCTATAGTGCCCTGGAATGCATTGTCCCCTGTTTGCCAGAACCTGGCACTTCAGGGGAATCTCCTATGCATGTTGCTTAAGTCCTGCTACTGTTTCCCAGTTGCGCTTCCTTTCAGTCCAGATGTTGGCATTGGCTGTGCTTGCTCTCTGTGATGTTAATGAGACCCAGGCAAGCTGGCTTTGAGGAAGCATGACCCTAGGAGGGCTCAGGGGCTGGGCAGTGGTGTTAACAAAATTCATACTGAGCCACTAGTCCTAGGCTTAATCCCAGAAGCATGGTGGCTATGGGGCAGCACATGATGAGGGTGGCTGGGTGGGGCACATGCCACATTAGCAAAATTTGCACTGAATGCCATGCCAAGGGCAGCAGGCTTGGAGGGGGTGAGTCCTCAGGAGAACTTGGCAGGGAGCACTGCTAGCAAGTTAGGTAGCGAGTGTCTGTGCATTTCTGCCTCCCGCAGGTAGCTCTGTGTTTATACTGGAGGGTGAAGAGGAAAATGGCTCCTACCAGCTCCTTTGTTCCCTGAGAAGTTCCCCAACTGGCTCCAAAATCAGTATAAACAGAGCTCCCTCCCATCTATCCCAGGTGTTGCACAACTCTTGCTTCTATGTTGCCTCTCCAGGGCTACTGTCTCTTTAAGGGCATAAACCCAGCTATCATCTGTCATCTGACTTTTAAAGCTTCAGGTTCCAAGTCATGCTGGTTATACAAACTCACAGAATTTAGCAGCTCTCCTGGTTTTCAAAGCCAGATATTATGGGGATTTGTTTTCCTCATGTGGGCTCCCTGGTGCTTTCCCCTCCCCCTACTGCAGCTCCCTTCCTCTGGCAGGCAGCTCCCTACTACCATTTCTGCTCTTCCTAACCTCTCTGATGTGGCTTCTTCTCTACATGTAGTTGTGGAGCCTGTTTTGCCAGTCTTTGGATCACTCTCTGGTTTGTTACTGGGATGTGAGTAATATTTAGTTGTAAAGGTGGGATGAGGTGAGCTTAGGGTTTCCTATTCTACCATCTTCCCAAGCTTCCATCCATTTGCTGAGTTTTGACATGTACATCTATCTATGTAACTCAAACCCTTCTCAAGATATACACTCTTATTTCTCCCGAAAGTTTTCTAATGTTTATTTCCAAACAAACCTGTACTGTTTGTTTGTCCTAACAAAAGCAACCCAATCACATTTTCCTAGCATCAATTAGTTTTTCCATTTCGAGAAATCATATAATTGGAAACTTACAATTATGTAATTATTTTTGACTCATATTATTCATTTTAATTTCATTTATTTCAGGATTCATCTATGTTATCTATGTTGTGTTGGTCAGTGCTTTGTTCCTTTTTATGACTAATGGTTTGTTATGTGAATTAACCATAGACTTTTTTAGCTTTTGTTCTACTAATGGAAAACTAGGCCATTTCCAGTTTTTTGCTATTATGATTACGGTTTTTAAGATTTTCCATGTATTAGGTCTTACATGAGCTGTTTTCATTTCTCTTGAGAACATATTGAGGTGGAATTCTTGAGGCAAAAGTAAATGAATGTGTAATTTTGTTAAGGAGTGCTAGAACTTATTTTAAAGTGATTATAACATTTTACTTTCTCAAAAACAATTTGAGAGATCAGTTGTTCCGCATCCTTATTACATGTGGTGTTCTCATTTTATGTGTGTGTGTGTGTGTGCGTCTGATGTGAAGTATGAGTTGAGGTTCATTTACTTTGATAATGAATATCCAGTTTTTCCAGCACTATTTATTAGAGATTCTTTTCACCTTTGGATTGCTTTGTTTTCTTCACTGAAAATCAATTGACCATATGAATGCATTGCTTTATTCTAGTTAATTGGTAAGCATGTTAAAATTTACATTGATAATAGCAATATAACATACAACAACAGCCATACTAATCATAGCGGAAAACAGAAGAGACTACTTATTAGATTTTTCTTATATCCTATTGTTCTTCATTTTCATGGCAATTACATGAAGTAGGTGCTATTTTACCCCCTCTTCATTTTACTAATAATAACGAGTTTTGGAAATTAACTTGCTCAAAATCATACATCCCATGTTGTCCACCACATTAAATTACCTCAAGAGAAATTTTACCCCTCTTCATTTTACTAGCAACAGATATTCCATTACAGTTGACAATACTCTATAATAAATAAAATATTGGGTACATTATCAAAGTAGCTATGAGTTTACCCAATTCAATTATTATTGCCCCCCCAAAAAAGTCTCAAGAAAAATTTTCACTTTGAGCAAATCATAATAAAACTGCGCTTGTCTAATCTCATCAGTATCAGATAATATTACTCATACCTTAACATTTTTATGTATAACATGTAATATGTGTATATAATGTGTTTTTATTGGATTATCTAATTTTATTCTCTTGACTCCTATGTGTCGTTTAAACAACAAAACAAAAACAAGCACATAGTCTTAGAATCTAAACATTATTCTTCAAACACTGCAGACATTGTCTTGATTGTGATATGGAAGACAATGAAGGCATGACCAAATATTCATAAACGTGAAGCAAAGGTAATAGAAATGAAAACTAATGCAATTCTTCTGTTTTATTTAATTTTTTAAAAGATTTTATTTATTTATTTGAGAGAGAGAGAATGAGAGACAGATAGCAAGAGAGGGAAGAGGGTCAGAGGGAGAAGCAGACCCCCTGCTGAGCAGGGAGCTCGATCCCAGGACTCCAGGATCATGACCCGAGCTGAAGGCAGTCGCTTAACCAACTGAGCCACCCAGGCGCCGAGTTTTATTTAATTTTTAAAGTACAATTTATTGAGAGCTTATTAAAGGTCACTCACTTAACTTGCAAGTAAGTAGGTTCAATTACTTTTTTAAAGATGAAAATATTGTGGATTAGGAAATTACAGTAACATATTTTACAGTTAGTAAGTGGTGAAGCTGGAATTTACATCAAAATAATTAATCTAGGAGGGGCGGCAAATGCAAGAATACATAAACATTGGAAACATAACTAAATTGCAAGGCCTACTTCTAATTACTTTCAAAATGCCATCTTCAAATTATGTATTCATTCCTTAAATATTTATGTCTCATTCAAGGTTTTCCAATGATTTATGTTGTTTCTTTCATGAATATATTTCACTTTACATTAGTTATAGCTTTATGATCAATTTTGCACTCCAGAAAGGCAAGTCTAATAAGCATTACTTTTTAAACATATTTTACATTTTCTTTGGATTCTAATTATCAATACCTATAGTTGACCTTTATAATAATTTTATAAAGCTAAAAAGGAGAAGAAGAAAGAGTCTGGGGAAGAAGGAAAGAAACTATTCAAATCTCCATACCATGAAAACAAATGAAAAATAAAGATTTTAATTAGGAAAGAAATTACATATGCTAAGTATTTTTTTCAAGTCAGGATTATTTTATGATTATTTTTAAGAAACATTGTAGGTTTTTTTTCCCTTCTTTTAAAGTCCATACTTTACAATGTTTGTTCTGTGTATCCTATGTTATTTTAAAAGTTTGAATTGCTATTTTCCATATTTTATAATTGACTATACATAAAGCTACATGAAAGTATAAAGTACCATCTTCTATCCAGTTACTTTGTTAAACTTTAAAAAGTGCCAAGTTATTTTTCTGAGATTTTCTATACATATGACAACATGGTCATCAGTCCCTATATTCTTTTTTATATCAGTGAGAATTCTTCCTTTTATTTTATATATCTGCACTAGTTAGACCTTCTATATAATTGTTATGAAAATAGGTAACCATCCTTGAACTTTCTATTATCTTGAGAATTGCCCCAGTATTTCACCACTAAAATAAAATATTCAATTATTTGATATAATAGTATTTTTGATAATAAATTGCCCCAAATTTCTAATTTTCTGATATTAATTTTAAAAAATCAGGACCAAATATTTAATATATTAAAAGACATTTTTGTCATCAGTTGAAACTTATATTTGCTCTTATATATTTATAATCACTTTACATTTGAGCAAGGGAAAAGATTCTTTGATTTTGATAAATGACTTAAATTTTATTTAAATATTTTGTGTCTTTATTAAATATTTTGTATCTTTATTAAGATTGCTCATGGAAAGGTTTTTCTATTTATTTATTTATTTATTTATTATTATTATTTTTTAAGATTTTATTTATTTGACAGAGAGAAACACAGCGAGAGAGGGAACACAAGCAGGGGGAGTGGGAGAGGGAGAAGCAGGCTTCCCGCAGAGCAGGGAGCCCGATGCGGGGCTCGATCCCAGGACCCTGAGATCATGACCTGAGCCGAAGGCAGACGCTTAACGACTGAGCCACCCAGGCATCCCGGTTTTTCTATTTATATCTTGTCTTGGTATCAGTGTTTTACTTGCTTTATAAAATAAATTCCATAATGTTACCTCTTTTTTCAATAACCTGAAATAGTTCATATTTAGAAATTTTCTGTTTCTTTAAAGAGTTGAACAGAATAATTATTAAGATTATCTGACCTGGGAGACTGGGTGGCTCTGGGGGTTAAGCGTCTGCCTTCAGCTCAGGTCATGATCCTGGGGTCCTGGGATCGAGTCCCGCATCGGGCTCCCTGCTCATAGAGAGTCTGCTTCTCCCTTTCTCTCTCCCTCTGCCTCTCTCCCTGCTTGTGCTGGCTCTCTATCTCTCTCAAATAAATACATAAAATCTTTAAAAAAAGAAAAAAAATTATCTCACCATAAGGACTTGAGGAAACACTGATAAATATGCATTTCATTCTCCTATGGCTATTAAATTTTATTCATTCATTTATAATTTATCAAAAAAAATACCATCAGGATGATCAAACTGTTTTTTCATTAAATTAGTCAATATAGTCTCATATTTAAAAATGTAACATCATTGTGTTCCTTTTTATATTAACATAAGTTTTATTGATTGTTTTAGGTCAGTTCGTTCTTTCTCCCTCCTCCCTCTCTCTCTCTCCGTTTCTCTGTAATAAGATTTCACTGAAGTTTACCTATTAACTTTTTAATAATTAACACTTGTTTTTTAAATGTTTTATTTTTATTTCAGCATGGTTATTTTATTAATATTCTATGTTAGTGTTTTGCTGTTCCTAATTTTCATTTTGAATTTAGTTAACCATAAATTTTACATGTTTAATTATTTCATTTTAATTATTTTAAATTTGCATGCTTTTCCCTTATTTTATTTGCTTGCTCTTTTCTTCTTAATGCTGGATTATCTTTTTTGTATTTATATTCCATATCACTGATTTAGTATTCTAAAAGATTATTTCTGCTTCCATTTAGTTATTTTATAATCTATGCTTATCTCATCCTAATCCATTTTAATCTTATCCATACCCTCTTGATTTTTTTTCTCACCCTTTCATTTTCTTATGTTTTCCTTTAATAGCTTCCTGTTTCTTTATAGACACCTTCTCCCCCACCCACAATTATTTAAGACTCCAAGTAGTATACTTTTCCCTTTATGTAATAAATTGTTTTGTTATAAACTTCTTTTTGGTGGTTAGAATTGCTTTGCTTTTTCTGAGTACTACAATATATTTTTAAGAACTTGCCTTATGTTGGCTTATTATGTAGATGTATATTTGAATATATATATTCATGTAATGCATAGTGAAGATATCTATTCTGACCTAGTCTGTCCTGAAGAGAGTGTGAACATTACCCTTACCCTGTGTTTGGCGTTAGTCAAACGCTCTTTCTCAGATTGACAATTATAAAGACATGGAAATGTAAAGGCCCCAAACCAGTAACTGACTCCATATTCTCTTTATAATATTGGTTTCTTTTACTTCATCTCTCAAAAAAGGGGCAATCTTTTTTCTGCCTTTTTTTTTTTCAAATTCATGTACATTTTTTAAGTGTCTCCTCTTGAATAACCCTTTTCCAAAGCTGGTGAGGCACCCAGTTGTAATATGACCCTCCTCAGTCCTTTTGTACATTTTCTATATGTATTATCAGTTTTTAAGTAAAGAATTATTAGTGAGTTTCCCAGATCATGAGTACTTTGAAGAGCAGGCCCAATCCACTTCGACAAGTAAAGCCTCGTAGCAAATGGAATGCATTATTACACATTGGCTCACATGTGCAGATGAAAATTTGTTAGGGGCATTGAATCTTGGAAAGATGTGTATCAATTATAAATGAGAAATATGTGAGAAAGCTATCAGGAAACAGAATAGACACTACAGTGAGGTGCTATGAAAAATGAGTTAGGATTTAAAGGTCTAACTGTGATCAACCTCCTTTATGCCTAAGTGATACAGACAAGAAGGCCTGTATGAACTACAGTAACTGAAATGTTCCCCATTGTGTAAACACTCAGTTCTGTAAACATAACTCTTAAAATTACTTATTTTCTTTCCCCATCATTTTTTCTCTGTAATTGCAAGAAGAAACTTTTTATTTTACTTCACGTTCTGAGTATAAAACAGAATAGACAAAGGGCTTTGCGACGTTGGCAAGAAAATGAGATTAGGCATTATCATTTTACCTTCACTCAATTACGTTATGAATTGCTGTGTTAGAAATAATAGAAACAGGTCTGCTATTTATAAATGCATATTTCATGAACATTACTTGTTAAAGTTAAATTAATTATTCACAACAATACTTAAAAATAATATTTTGACAGGGATTGCAAATGTACCACCTTGTGAACTGTGGAGAATGTATTTCAGTTTTCACAACTATTCTAATGAGAATTTTTATAACGGAATTAAATCCTAGAAGAACTAGACATGAAAACTTGCCAAAACTGCATCGATCATGATTTTAACTTTAAGCCTGTAAAGTTCTCTTTAAAATATATAACAATGGAACTTTTTTAGCTCTAGGGTTGCAAATGAACTCTGGCTGCTAAGTCATATAGCTTAAATTAAAAAGAAGATTTAACCATAATTAGCAAATTCCAGATTTTTTTCAAAGCTATTTTGCATGACTTGAAGAAAGAACCATTGTGTGGTTGCTCTCTATGCTCCCTCCTCTTACCCAGATTGATTGTGTGATTATCCTACTCTCCACTTGATTGAGTCCTTATAGTCACTGAACAATCAAGAGGAGACAAGCTAGCTATTTGCATTATGGCCTATATTTAGAGGTAGAGGTTCTTGGGAAGCAATGGACAAAATAAACATTACCATAAAAAATGTAGAGAAAAATCAGAAAAGAATAGAATATCTATTTAAAACCATCTTACCATTCTCTAGACCTTTAGAATTTATTAAAAATTGGAGGCAAGTTTTTAATTTTTGTGGATTCCTACCGTCATAATTTTACTACTATGTATTGAGTGACATTATAAATATTCCAAATTGGGAGGGGGGCATGAGATTTAATTAATGCTCCATAATACATATTTTAGAGAGGGAGAAAAAATGTAATCGAATAAATACAAAACAAAATGTCATGTTCTAGAATAAAGAGGTAAAATCTGGCATGGGAATAGAGAATACAAGCCAAGTAAATATGGCTATGAAAGTGACTTCACAATAAAGGTGAAATGGAAGTTAATAAATAAACTATGTTCAGTGGTTTATGGTACCATAGAGAGAGAATCAACAGCATGTAAATTTTCAGAGATTAGTGACCAGGAAATAACTGATTATTTTAAAGAAAAACTATGGATGTCTACCCAGTTTTGATATCCTGAAATGACAGGATATCTTTAAAAAAAATAATTAAGAGCTGGTTGTACAGAATTGCCAAGTTAAGGACTAGGAGTAACAGCACTCCAAACAGGAAATAATGGAGGTGGCAACAAATAATGGGAGTATAGGCTTCATACTTACAACTTTTCATGGGTACACTAAAGGATTCTTCTCCAGTATTTATGGGAATTGTTTTCTCATGGTATGTATGTGATATAAAATTCATGATATTTGTTCTTATTAAATTATATTACAATTGGGGAATAAAGTGAAGATTATTCATTTTCTATAAAATGGATTGCTATTAGACATTTTTTTTCACTTTTAGAATCATTTTAAAATTTCTTAAAAATTCTCTTATGATTTCTTTTTTTAAGATTTTATTTATTTGAGAGGGAGAGCACACATACAAGCAGGGGTGAGGGGTAGAGGGAGAGGGAGAAGCAGACTCCCCGATGAGCAGGGAGCCAGCTGGATCCCAGGACCCTGGGATCATGACCTGAACCTGAACTGAAAGCAGAAGCTTAACCGACTAAGTCACCTAGTCACCTACTCTTTATTATGATTTTTAAATTGTTATATATTAAGTGACCAATTATCTTATGGTTATAACTAACAACAACACAGGGACTGTTGAATTTTTACAAGTAATATTGACACTCAGTTACTTTATAATTACTAAAGACACATTGTGACAATTACTCAACTTATTTTACTGACATACTCTCCTTTTAAATTTATAACACGGGGTGCCTGGGTGGCTCAGTCGTTAAGAGTCTGCCTTCGGCTCAGGTCATGATCCCAGGGTCCTGGGATCAAGCCCCGCATCGGGCTCCCTGCTGGGCGGGAAGCCTGCTTCTCCCTCTCTCACTCCCCCGGCTTGTGTTCCTTCTCTCACTGTGTCTCTATCAAATAAATAAAATCTTTAAAAAATAAAAAAATAAATTTATAACACAATAGTCTCATTAGAAGTTGGACTTTGATATCCAGCCTGCCCAAGCTCAAATTCCAGCTATTAATAAACTTATTGCTCTAAGCTGAAGGCTTTAGAGTTAGGAAAGATATAATCAAGTAGGAATCATAGTCTATGAGGCTCATAATGGACAATTAGTCTTTAACTACATAGTCTTGTTTAATGTTTATGAGTTTAAATTCTCTTTTGTTCCAATTTCTATAGATGTTCATCTCTGTTAAAACGCATCTAGACTTAGAAATGACAGTTATCCTGCTTTCTTTTTTGTGGGTCTTGGTTTTCCACTCTTTACATAAGGCAGAAAATAGTAATATCTCATGCAATTCTACTGTGTTTTTTATTTTTGTTTCCTTCTATGTTAAACAAACTCCAAATCATTCTAAGGAAATCTGAGTCCAGGAAAATGTAAATCAGAGTCTCCTTCAGTGTTTTCTAGGACGTGATGTTGGTCTCGGATTTATGTTCCTTGTATCTATTTCAAAAAAGATCTTAAGCATAAATTAGTTATAAGAAACATGTATTAAATGAGGTATCTTTAACAGAAATACACATTTAACAAGCTAATGTTTCATTGGTTGATGAAAACGTTGTGGTGAGGGGTGCCTGGGTGGCTCAGTCCATTAAACATCAGACTCTTGATTTTGGCTCAGGTCATGATCTCAAGGTCATGAGCTCAAGCTCCCACCTCAGGCTCTGCCCAGCTCAAGATTCTTGCTCTCCCTTTCTTTCTGCCCCTCTCCCCACTCCCTGCTTGTGAGTGCACACACACATGCCACATGAACACTCTCTCATAAATAAATAAATAAATAAATAAATAAATAAATAAATAAATAAATAACTGACTGAATAAATAAATAAATAAATGGAAATATGTGGTGAGAGGCTTTCAGGAAACATACTGTATTTCCCCTAGTAACAGTGGCTCTGAATTCACTATTCAGTATTCACAGCAACTTTGTAAAACATAAAACTACTGTCGGGGAGGGAAAAAAAGGATTTTTTTAAAGCAATTAGCTTTATTGCTTTAAAGTGGTAGCTCTTTTTAAATTTCAAAGTATATATGTCTTTAACACAAAAATGTGTAAAAATGATTTACCCCCAAGCAGAGGCATAATAAGTCAAGGTTTTGCCATTATGAAAATTTGCTTTGAGTTATGAGCCTATACAAAAGTTATAAACCCTGAAATATGACAGACTCCATAAGTAACACAGACGATATTGTCATAGTACAGCGGGCACTTTAGAAAGTACCATAAAGCTAAATTACAAATATACATTATTTTCAGTAAACAACATTTCAGCAGGAACTGTATTCAAAATAATATTTTCAAGCAATTCAAGAAAAAACACACAGCTAAATTTTAACTCTTAATATTACAAGAATAAATATTTCCAGAAGCAATACCCATGAGCAAACTTGTTATTATAGATCATTTGACAGTATGCAGAATCTAAACATGTATGTTCTACAACTCCACTCCTTTTAAGATGTTTAATGCAAAAGTAAAAGGCTCTCATTTTTTAAATTTCAAGGTACTCAAACTGTTCAGTGAAGAATTTCTTATACTTTTAGTATGATAAAGTTGTTTACAAAGCTCCAAGATAGGATATATATTCATATTTTCACTAATTTATTCACAAAAGCCCATGTGTGTACATGTTGGGGTGTGGGGTGCCTGTCTTCTCGGGCACCTAGTATACTCCAGAACATACTTTGAGAAGCTTTTTCATGAAAAATATGTGATACTGTCCAAATAATTCTGTGAAATATTTTATATCTAATTCTTTTTTTATTTAAATACAGTATGTGAGGAGTTAGGATGAATTCATTCAAGGAATGTTTCTAGAAAGATTTGTATTGTAATTTTTATAAACATTTTGATTTCTTAGTATAAAAAGAAAAAAATGAAATATATGATTAGTGATGAAATTCATACCATATATATAAATAATAGAACATTGCTTCAAATCTTGCTTAGAGTTGGGAAATTAGTAGGGCTGATAATAAGAGAAAAATGTTTAGCACATTGGCTGTTAATATGCAGTCATTATAAATGCTCAGTGTTTCTAATCAGCAAATTGTATGACCAGGAGACTTCATTACTTACATGATACATATAAGTAATCATATGAACTCAGCCTCAAAATACAAAAGTGTCTAAAAGTTATTCTGCATTCAATTCACTATTAGTGCTGACTAAGGTTAGGCTAATATCCACTGATAACAGAAAACAAAATATTGAAAATTGGTTTTGACTTACAGTATTCACTGAACTACTTTCCAGATATTTGCACTTAAATACATCTCATAAAAATGTGATAATGAATTTACTGATATATATGTAACAGTATTCATTAATAATACTATTTTAATTGTATCTGAGAAAGGTTATATATAAGAATCTTTATTGATATTACGATCTTAAATTTTATCTGAGGGAGATTTCTGAGTTAGTGATCAATGATTACATACACAGAACTTGTGATATTTACAGGATTTCCATATATTTTATTTGACCTCAGAACAATCTGACATCCATAGAACAATGTGGGCTTTTAAGTACAATATTCAGATGTCTGTAAAACTAGCCTGGAAATTAAACTGTAGAATCTCAGTACTAACATCTAACTCTTAGCCCTACACATTAATACCAATTCAACATTTTAAAAAAGGCACAAGTCTTAAAAAATACCTTTATGCAGCAAGAAGTGTGGAGAATGACCACTAACCAAGAGCCAAGCTCTGTCACAACTAAATTTTCACACATTGATTTTGCAGGTTCATCTTTAAATATCCACGCCACACCTCACTTTATTTCTCTTTCTAAAAGTACAGATTTGATATGCATATAACAGAGAGGACCTTGTATTTTTGGATCAAAATAATCTTTCAAAAGGAAAAGAAAAATCATGAAAATGTGATTTTGAAAAGAAAAAGGGTTGGTAATTGCTCTGAAGAACGAGAGAAAATCATTGAGGATCTATCGATGTATCAAAAATGGTCATAATGGAATGAAACATTAGGGTATTTATTGTGAGTTGAATTGTTTAACAATGAGAATATCTGACATAAAATTCTGTTGATTATAGGCAGGCTGCTCTCTTTTAACCCTCCTTCAGCCTGTCAGCTCATTCAAGTTCTCTTCCCATGCCTTGAGCAAATGAATTGAAGGACTGATCAAATAAGTGTTCCGCCTTAGCAAATGTCCCACCAGGCCACGTGACATGATACTGGTTGTCATTCGTATAAGCATCACCACTTTCTACAGGCAATTATTGTAAACAATCCCTTAGCATGAGTAAGGAGTACAAAAACACAAAAAGTACATTCATTCTGGTCTGTAGACTCTAAAGTATGATATTTCTCCTTGAGTTTCTCTACTCTGCTTGAAATAGGGAGAAAATGGAGGTGGGGAAAGGGGAAAGAAGATAACGTTTCTGCCCTCTCTTTGTAAGACCTAATGAGCTTTTTTTTTTTTTTTTTAATTTTTGGCTTTGGAGCATTGGCAATTACTATGTTCTGGAGCATACAGAAATTAATAACTGATAATTAACCTGAGATAAAATAAATACAGCTTAGCATTGAATGGTGTATTAATATATCTGATTCAGGGAAAATTAGGTAGGGTTACAATGTATTAAGTTTTAACTAACTTTCTAAAAGCAGGTATTTATTTCCTCATTAGTTTTAAAGTTTTATCTATATAAGCTAGGTATCACAGTATAATTTTTAAATACTTGAAGATTTTGTGACATGAAAGGTTTTCCCAGGCTCCTAGGAAGTAAGAGTCTTTATTAAGAATTGACATACAGGGCGCCTGGGCGGCTCAGTTGGTTAGGCGACTGCCTTCTGCTCAGGTCATGATCCTGGAGTCCCTGGATCAAGTCCCGCATCAGGCTCCCTGCTCAGCAGGGAGTCTGCTTCTCCCTCTGACCCTCCCCCCTCTCATGTGCTCTCTCTCTCTCTCTCTCTCTCTCTCTCATTCTTTCTCTCAAATAAATAAATAAATCTTAAAAAAAAAATTGACATACAACTTTTGCACCTCAGTTTACACTGCAATCCAAAGACTCTGCTTTTGTCATAAGAAAATTTCATTTGTATTCAAGCTCTTTAAGATATATTTTCCTAAGAAACTGCCATAGAGAGTTGCTTTATAATTATCTTTTGAATCAGTCAATTCACATTTTTAGAGGGCTTTGTTTGGAAAGTTGAGCTGTCAACTGTTGTTTAATTACATAATATCAGGTGATATGGTCACTACTTTAATGAGGAAAAGTATATTCTAAAGTCTGTGCTCCTAAACTAAAATACAGCAGGTGCGATATTTTAATATAGTACTTAAAAATAAAATGACTAGTATTTCTGAACATTACTCTGTTTACTAATGTAATTAAAAGATTACATACTGATATGGGCATCTTCAATTATATGTAATAGCAACAATATTCACCATAAGAAAATAAACATCACATTAAACACCCAATGCAGTGGTAATTTCAGATTAGAAAATTGCACAGGAACAGGTTTTTCAATATTTCCTATGTTGATAAGCTCATGTGGAATTCGGCTTTCTTATAATTGAATCAACTCATTATATATTAACAATTGCTATTTATTGTAAAAGATTTCCAAGAAGATTGATCCTTCCTTGATGAGTATATACTATGAAAAATATACATAAGAATTCTCTATGATAGAATTTGTTGCAATAAAACTATATATATATACATATATATATATATGTATATATATATATATGGTATTTTTAGTATTTGCACACTCCAGCCAATAAATAGTTAAAATGTTTTAGCAAAAAAGTGAAGTTTTCAAATTCTAAATAAATTTGACTTGTCATTTTTTCAGTAGACTACAAACACATATTACTCTGAATTTAAGAGCACAGCCTATTTGTTTTCAAATTTATTTCCCCTGGGATAAAGTGGCAGTAAATGGATAATCCATGGCTTGATTTCACACAGTTAGGCATCCCAGCATGCACTGGGAATAGAGCAAATGAAAGAATTGGGACATTTATAACAAAGCTCCCTGCAGACTCATTATTGGCAGTGCCATGAACTATTACAAACCCACAGCCCTGAGAGCTCAGAAATACATGCTGTGGTATACCACATTCATTGAAATATAGCATAATGCATTTACTAACTCTTTAATTTATATTTAACCTTTCATTTATAAAAGCTATAGTAATCGAGTTTCACATGTAGTTAAGAATTATATTTTTATAAACTAAATATTTGGAGATCTTTTAATTTTCAATAGCACATTTAATATAACACTTTTTTTAAGTCAAAGTAAAATGCTACCAAATCTTAATCTGATAATTAAAAATTACATAAAAGCTATGCTTTTCACAGAAAAGCATAATTGATAATAATGCACGGAACAAAAACATTGCTTCAAGCTTGTCACTTCCCCAGCCAAATAATATACATTTAACTATTTCACAATAAGAAAAAAAAAAAAAAAGATTTCAAAACATATTGCAAAATGTTGGGACACCAAAAATCTGGTACCCATTCTGCGGCATAACAATTTACTATGTTAAAACTGTAAGTATACACAGGGTCAAAAAATAAAGGTTTGGCATGGTTGATAGTTTATGCTTGTCCCAAAAATAAATTGAAAATTCCAGAAGGAACCAAGAATTTGACTATTATGAGAAAAAATAATTTACATTGTTGAAGCCAATTTACAACATAAACCTATTTCTTACCAATAGATGTCAGATGATAGGTCAACAAGTAGATAAAATGATTATGTGGGTCAGTATAGGTCATCCAAATATAACTTATGCTACATCTTTATACACATCTCTTAAATCCAATTTTGAGACTCTAACCTCATTATGGGTAAGCTCAACCTAATTGATAATTTTAACATTAATAATAAGAATGTTTGCTTTTGTTAATTATAATGTCCCAGACACCAATGGGGGTCTTTGATATAATTAGATAATTATTTAATATAAATCATTTTAAATGTAAGTCATAGAGTTTAGAGTTTATAAGTCAAAGAATGTTTACAAGATAACTGTTTTCATTTTTATATCATTCTGTTAAGAAGGTTAACAGTTTTGTTAAATAAAGGAAATACTGAGATATGTTAGCAGATGCAGACATTGCCTAGAAGGTATTTTGAACATTATGAATCTCACTTCATGGTAAATGTGTGAAAAAGCATTTTCAACATTGAAAATAGTCATATACACACAAAAAATTTTCCAGAGTCTAGATCATCAGTTGGTAGCATATGGCCAGCTCACTAAATATAGCTAGTGAGATAATTTTTAGTAAAGACATTATAGAACAATCTATGGAGAAACACAAGGATTAATTTTGAGGGAAAAAAATTGTCAGCAAGCAATGTTGAATTTCTGATGGCTTTTCCCTACTTCAGTTAGTTATGTCCATTTTCTGAATCTTCTTTCAGGGATACACCCTTTTGACCTCACCACCCTCTCCCCAGATATACTATTTTACTCTCTTAGGCAGTTATAAGAACCTCCTCTGGAATCTCTTTGAAGACCTGAATCCATGCTTAAAATGTATCATATTAATAAACTCAGGTAGTCTGCAGTGATTGTTTTTTTTTTATTTTTTATTCTTATGTTAATCCCCATACATTACATCATTAGTTTTAGATGTAGTGTTCCATGATTCATTGTTTGTGCATAACACTCAGTGCTCCATGCAGAATGTGCCCTCCTCAATACTCATCACCAGGCTAACCCATCCTCCCACCCCCCTCCCTTCGAGAACCCTCAGTTTGTTTTTCAGAGTCCCTTGTCTCTCATGGTTCGTCTACCCCTCCGATTTCCCCCTTCATTCTTCCCCTCATGCTACCTTCTTCTTCTTCGTTTTTTTTTTTTTAACATATATTGCATTATTTGTTTCAGAGGTACAGATCTGAGATTCAACAGTCTTGCACAATTCACAGCACTTACCAGAGCACATACCCTCCCCAGTGTCTATCACCCATTCACCGCATCCCTCCCACCCCACCCCCCACTCCAGCAACCCTCAGTTCATTTCCTGAGATTAAGAATTCCTCATAACAGTGATGTCATATGATACATGTCTTTCTCTTTTTGACTTATTTCACTCAACATAATACCCTCCAGTTCCATCCATGTTGTTGCAAATGGCAAGATCTCATTCCTTTTGATGGCTGCATAATATTCCATTGTATATATATACCACATCTTCTTTATCCATTCATCTGTCGATGGACATCTTGGCTCTTTCCACAGTTTGGCTATTGTGGACATTGCTGCTATAAACATCAGGGTGCACGAACCCTTTCGGATCCCTACTTGTATCTTTGGGGTAAATACCCAGTAGTGCAATTGCTGGATCATATGGTAGCTCTATTTTCAACTTTGTGAGGAACCTCCATACTGTTTTCCAGACTGGCTGCACCAGCTTGCATTCCCACCAACAGTGTAGGAGGGTTCCCATTTCTCCGCAACCTCACCAACATCTGTCGTTTCCTGACTTGTTAATTTTAGCCATTCTGACTGGTGTGACGTGGTATCTCATTGAGGTTTTGATTTGGATTTCCCTGATGCCGAGAGATATTGAGCACATTTTCATGTGTTTGTTGGCCATTTGGGTGTCTTCTTTGGAAAAATGTCTGTTCATGTCTTCTACCCATTTCTTGATTGGATTCTTTGTTCTTTGGGTGTTGAGTGTGATGAGTTCTTTATAGATTTTGGATACTAGCCCTTTATCTGATATGTCATTTGCAATTATCTTCTCCCATTCTGTTGGTTGTCTTTTGTTTTGTTGACTGTTTCCTTTGCTTTGGAAAAGCTTTTCATCTTGATGAAGTCCCAATAGTTCATTTTTGCCATTGCTTCCCTTGCCTTTGGTGATGTTTCTAGGAAGAAGTTGCTGCGGCTGAGGTCTGTGTTCTCCTTTAGGATTTTGATGGACTCCTGTCTCACATTTAGGTCTTTCAACCATTTGGAGTCTATTTTTGTGTGTGGTGTAAGGAAATGGTCCAGTTTCATTCTTCTGCATGTGGCTGTCCAATTTTCCCAACACCATTTGTTGAAGAGACTGTATTTTTCCATTGGACATTCTTTCCTGCTTTGTCAAAGATGAGGTGACCATAGAGTTGAGGGTCCATTTCTGGGCTCTCTATTCTGTTCCATTGATCTATGTGCCTGTTTTTGTGCCAGTACCATGCTGTCTTGATGATGACAGCTTTGTAATAGAGCTGGAAGTCCGGAATTGTGATGCCGCCAGCTTTTCTTTTCTTTTTCAACATTCCTCTGGCTATGCGGGGTCTTTTCTGGTTCCATACAAATTTTAGGATAATTTGTTCCATTTCTTTGAAAAAAGTGGATGGTATTTTGATGGGGATTGCATTGAATGTGTAGATTGCTCTAGGTAACATTGACATCTTCACAATATTTGTTCTTCCCATCCATGAGCATGGAACGTTTTTCCATTTCTTTGTGTCTTCCTCAATTTCTTTCATGAGTGTTTTATGTTTTCTGAGTACAGAATCTTTGCCTTTTTGGTTAGATTAATTCCTAGGTATCTTATGGATTTGGGTGCAATTGTAAATGGGATTGACTCCTTAATTTCTCTTTCTTCTGTCTTGTTGTTGGTGTATAGGAATGCCACTGCCTTCTGTGCATTGATTTTATATCCTGCCACTTTACTGAATTCCTGTATGAGTTCTAGCAGTTTTGGGGTGGAGTCTTTGGGGTTTTCCACATAAAGTATCATATCATCTGCAAAGAGTGAGAGTTTGACTTCTTCTTTGCCGATTTGGATGCCTTTTATTTATTTTTGTTGTCTGATTGCTGTGGCTAGGACTTCCAATACTATGTTGAATAGCAGTGGTGATAGTGGACATCCCTGCCACGATCCTGACCTTAGGGGGAAAGCTCTCAGTTTTTCCCCATTGAGAATGATATTTGCTGTAGGTTTTTCATAGATGGCTTTTATGATATTGAGGTATGTACCCTCTATGCCTATACTCTCAAGAGTTTTGATCAAGAAAGGATGCTGTACTTTGTCAAATGCTTTTTCTGCATCTATTGAGAGGATCATATGATTCTTGTTCTTTCTTTTGTTAATGTATTGTAACACGTTGATCGATTTGTGGATGTTGAACCAAACTTGCAGCCCAGGGATAAATCCCACTTGGTCGTGGTGAATAATCCTTTCAATGTACAGTTGGATCCTATTGGCTAGTATTTTGGTGAGATTTTTTGCATCCATGTTCATCAGGGATATTGGTCTATAATTCTCCTTTTTGATGGGGTCTTTGTCTGGTTTTGGGATCAAGGTAATGCTGGCCTCGTAAAATGAGTTTGGAAGTTTTCCTTCCATTTCTATTTTTTGGAAAAGTTTCAGAAGAATAGGTATTAATTCTTCTTGAAATGTTTGGTAGAATTCCCCTGGGAATCCATCTGGCCCTGGGCTTTTGTTTTTTGAGAGATTTTGGATGACTGCTTCAATTTCCTTAGTGGTTATAGGTCTGTTCAGGTTTTCTATTTCCTCCTGGTTCAGTTTTGGTAGTTGATACATCTCTAGGAATGCATCCATTTCTTCCAGGTTATCTAATTTGCTGGCATAGAGTTGCTCATAATAGGTTCTTATAATTGTTTGTATTTCTTTGGTGTTGGTTGTGATCTCTCCTCTTTCATTCATGATTTTGTTGATTTGTGTCATTTCTCTTCTCTTTTTGATAAGTCTGGCCAGGGGTTTATCAATCTTGTTAATTCTTTCAAAGAACAAGCTCCTAGTTTCGTTGATCTGTTCTACTGTTCTTTTAGTTTCTATTTCATTGATTTCTGTTCTGATCTTTACTATTTCCTTTGTCCTGATGGGTTTAGGCTTTATTTGCTGTTCTTTCTCCAGCTCCTTTAGGTGTAGGGTTAGGTTGTGTACTTGAGACCTTTCTTGTTTCTTGAGAAAGGCTTGTATTGCTATATACTTTCCTCTTAGGACTGCCTTTGCTGCATCCCAAAGATTTTGAATAGTTGTGTTTTCATTTTCATTGGTTTCCATGTATTTTTTAAATTCTTCTTTAATTTCCTGGTTGACCCATTCATTTTTCAGTAGGATGCTCTTTAGCCTCCATGTATTTGAGTTCTTTCTGACTTTCCTCTTGTGATTGAGTTCTAGTTTCAAAGCATTGTGGTCTGAAAATAGGCAGGGAATGATCCCAATCTTTTGGTACCGGTTGAGATCTGATTATGACCTAGGATGTGATCTATTCTGGAGAATGTTCCATGGGCACTAGAGAAGAATGTGTATTCCGTTGCTTTGGGATCCAATGTTCGTAATATGTCTGTGAAGTCCATTTGGTCCAGTGTGTCATTTAAAGTCTTTATTTCCTTGTTGATCTTTTGTTTAGATGATCATTTCAGTGAGGGTGGTGTTAAAGTCCCCCACTATTACTGTATTGTTGTTGATGTGTTTCTTTGCTTTTGTTATTAATTGCCTTATATAATTGGCTGCTCCCATGTTAGGGGCATAGATATTTACAATGGTTAGATCTTCTTGTTGGATAGACCCTTTAAGTAGGATATAGTGTCCTTCCTCATCTCTTATTACAGTCTTTGGTTTAAAATCTAATTTGTCTGATATAAGGATTGCCACCCCAGCTTTCTTTTGGTGTCTATTAGCATGGTAAATGGTTTTCCACCCCCTCACTTTCAATCTGGGGGTGTCTTTGGTTCTAAAATGAGTCTCTTGCAGACCGCATATTGATGGGTCTTGTTTTTTAATCCAATCTGATAGCCTGTGTCTTTTGATTGGGGCATTTAGCCCTTTACATTCAGGGTAACTTTTGAAAGATAGGAATTTAGTGCCATTGTATTGCCTGTAAGGTGACTGTTACAGTATATTGTCTGTGTTCCTTTCTGGTCTATGTTGCTATTAGGGTCTCTCTTTGCTTAGAGGACCCCTTTCAAGATTTCTTGTAGGGCTGGTTTTGTGTTTGCAAATTCCTTAATTTTTGTTTGTCCTGGAAGCTTTTTATCTCTCCTTCAATTTTCAATGACAGCCTAGCTGGATAGAGTATTCTTGGCTGCATATTTTTCTCATTTAGTGCTCTGAATATATCCTGCCAGTCCTTTCTGGCCTGCCAGGTCTCTGTGGATAGGTCTGTTGCCAATCTAATGTTTCTACCATTGTAGGTTACATGTCTCTTCTCCTGAGCTGCTTTCAGGATTTTCTCTTTGTCTATGAGACTCGTAAGTTTTACTATTAGATGTCAGGGTGTTGACCTATTTTTGTTGATTTTGAGGGGGGGTTTCTGTACCTCCTGGATTTTGATGCCTGTTTCCTTCCCTAAATTAGGGAAGTTCTCAGCTATAATTTGCTCCATTATACTTTCTGCCCCTCTCTCTTTCTTCTTCTTCTGGGATCCCAATTATTCTAATGTTTGTCTTATGGTATCGCTTATCTCTCGAATTCTGCCCCCTGTGGTCCAGTAGTTGTTTATCTCTCTTTTTCTCAGCTTCTTTATTTTCCATCATTTGGTCTTCTCTATCACTGATTCTCTCTTCTGCCTCATTTATCCTAGCAGTTAGTGCCCCTATATTTTCTTTTTTTTTTTTTTTTTAACATTTTATTTATTTATTTGAGACAGAGAGAATGAGAGACAGAGAGCATGAGAGGGAGGAGGGTCAGAGGGAGAAGCAGACTCCCTGCCAAGCAGGGAGCCTGGTGCGGGACTGGATCCCGGGACTCCAGGATCATGACCTGAGCCGAAGGCAGCCGCTTAACTGAGCCACCCAGGCGCCCTAGTGTCCCCATATTTGATTGCACCTCATTAATAGCCTTTTGATTTCAACTTGGTTAGATTTTAGTTCTTTTACTTCTCCAGAAAGGGTTTCTCTAATAACATCCATGCTTTTCTCAAGCCCAGCTAGTATCTTTAAAGTGATGATTCTGAACTCTAGATCCGACATTGTACTAATGTCCGTATTGAGTAGGTCCCTGGCAGTCGGTACTACCTCTTGTTCTTTTGGTTGAGGTGATTTTTTCCGTCTTGTCATTTTGTGCAGAGGAGAATAGATTAATGAGAGAACAAAATGCTAGCAGAGTAACAATGTCTGCAGAAAATATACTCTAAACAAATCAGAAAAGACCTGAAGCAGTGGGAAAAGAAAGGGAAAGAGAGAAAAAAGAAAAAGAAAAAAAAAAGGAAAAGACAAAGATAAAGATAAAAACAAACAAAAACAGAACAAAACAAAACAACGACAAAAAAAAAACCCAGAATGTGACCAAATATGATCAGTCTGGTATATAGATCAGTGCCACACACTAGATTTGGGGTGTATTTTGGTCTGTTAGAAGAAAGTGCCTCCCAAAATTTTAAAGAAAGAAAAACTTGTATATGTACAAAAATAAGGGTTGATATGATGAAGGGATGGAATATGACTGTAAAGATGGAAATTATAAAAAATTTTATAAAAGGAATTGATAAGAAGTTGTTTGAAAAAAGAAAGAAGAGGATGTAAAAAAAGAAAAAAGAAAAAAAAAGGGAGAGAATGTGATCAGGCAGGGGAGTAGAAAAAAAACATATACTAGAGATTTAGGGTATATTTTGATCTGTTAGAAGAAACTATCTCAAAATTTTAAAGGGAGAACAACTTATATATATATGCCAAAAATACGGGTAACTACTATGAACGGATAGAATATGACTCTAAAAATGAAAAATAAAAATG
>NW_023270323.1:56962100-57013542 GCF_011800145.1 Mirounga leonina | reverse complement strand
AAAAATGTTTTTTTTTTTTTTTTAAAGGGATTGATAAGATGTTGGTTGAAAAAGGAAAAAAGAAAAATTCAAAAAAAAAAGAAAAGAAAAAAAGACAGTTAAAAAAAAAATTAACTTTGAAAGACTAAAGAATCATGGTAAAAAAGCCATGAATTCTATGTGTAGTATTCCCCTAGTGCTGGAGTTTGCTGTTCTCATTGATCAGTAAACTTGGTCTTGGCTGGCTGTTCTACCTTATCTTCTGGGGGAGGGGCCTGTTGCCATGGTTTCCAAATGTCTTTGCCGGAGGTGGAATTGCCCCGCCCTTGCCCGGTCCGGGCTAAGTAATCTGCTCTGGTTGCTCTCCGGAGCTTTTGTTCCCTGTGAGTTTTTCATACATCTTTGGAGGCGGAGAGTGAAAATGGAGGTCTCCCAATCTCCGCCCCGGCAGAGCTGAGAACTTGGGGCCCCGCTCCTCAGTGAGCCCCCAGAGAAAAGCAGTCAGTCACTCCCAGCTCCCCGGTCTCCGGCTGCACTCCATGCTCACCCGGCCTGTGACCAAGCATTTCTGTCTCTGGCACTGGACCCTTTGTGGAGTCTCCAAACCCAGCAGATCCATGCGGTGAGCTCCTGCACCACTCCTACTGGGGGAGGAAGGGGAGTCTCCCCGGATCTGCCGCTTGTTGGGTCCCTGCTGGAGGAGCAGGGGCCCGACTGGGCCGCAGATCACGGTTTATGGCCACCCCGAGCTGAGAGCCCGTGCCTGGGCTCCGCCTCTGCAGCCGGCTTCCCTGCTCTGATACCTGGGAGCTCTGCCACACTCAGGCACCCCCGGTCTTTCTGTGACCCCGAGGGTCCTGAGACCACACTGTCCCGTGAGGGTTCAACCCCCCCCTTAGCCACCGGAGTGACGTCCCTCAGCGGGGCAGATTTTTAAAAGTTCCGATTTTGTGCTCCGTGGTTCTATCACTTGCCCGAAGCGGCCGACGGAGGCCCCTCCCCCGCCGTCTATCCTCCTGAATATCGCCTCAGATTCACATCTTCGCACGTCCTACCTTCCAGAAAGTGGTCGCTTTTCTGTTGAGAGAGTTGTTGCTATTCTTTTCTTCGATCTCCTGTTGAGTTTGTAGGTGTTCAGAATGGTTTGATCCCTATCCAGCTGAATTCCTGAGAGGAGACGAAATCCAGGTCTCCTGCTCCTCCGCCATCTTGCTCCGCCCCCTCTGGAGTGATTGTTTTTAAGAGAATTGCAACTTAATTTTTATATATTCAAGATATTTTACATATTAAATAAAACATGACCAATGAATTGGAGTAGAAACTAGGTTTCACAAGCAGTCTTATAAAACCTCTCAAACCCTGTGGGGTTCTCTCTCCTCATTGCCTTCTCTCAGAACTTGACTCATATTTCCTTGTCCCCCTTCCTCTACTAAGTCTATGCTACCCTCCTGTTGTTCATGGAATATGCCATGCATGCTAAATCTTATTCTTATACTTGTTTTTCTCCTTACCTGGAATATACTTCCACTGTAGAGTCACACTCCTTAGGTTTTATTCATGTGTCACTTAGCGGACACTGTCCCCACAGCTCAGAACCTGACCTATGTAGATGATTGTGCATTAAAAGCTTTCCACCAAAAGTTTTCTGCTTTTTCACCTTAAATATCTATCTCTATCACCTTTATTATTATTATTATTATTATTTTATTTTACTTAAGTATAGGTGACACAAAATATTACATTAGTTTCAGGTGTGCAACATAGTGATTCCACAAGTCTGTGCATTATGCTATTCTCACCATAAGTGTAGCTACTATCAATCACAGTACAACTCTATTACAGTACAATGGACTATATTCCCTATGTTGTACCTTTTATCCCCATGACTCATTCATTCCATAACTAAAAGCTTGTACCTCCCACTCCTCTTCTCTCTGGCAACCAATAGGTTCTTTTTGTATTTATGGGTCTGTTTCTACTTGTTGTTTGTTTATTCATTTGTTTTGTTGTTTTAGAATCCATATATAAGGGAAACCATAGGATATTTGTCTTTCTTAGTCTATTTTACTTAGCACAATACCCTCTAGGTTCATTCATGTTGTCACAGATGGTAAGATTTCATTCTTTTTTATGGCTGAGTAATATTCCATTGTATATATATATGCCACTTCTTTATCCACTTATCTATTGATGGACACTTGGATGCTTCCATAATTTGACTATTGGAAATAATGCTGCAATGAACATAGGGGTGCACATATCTTTTCCGGTTAGTGTTTTCATTTTCCTTAGGTAAATACCCAGTAATGGAATTACTGGATCATATGGTAATTTTATTCTCTTTTTTTTTTTTTTTTTTTTTTTTTTTTTTTTTTGGAACCTTTTTTTTTTTTTCCACAGTGGGAATTTACATTACCACTAACAGTGCATGAGGGTTCCTTTTTCCCCACATCTTCACCAACACTTGTTTCTTGTGTTTTTGATTCAAGTCACTCTGACAGGTATAAGGTGATACTTCATTGTGCTTTTGGTTTGCTTTTCTCTGATGATTACTGATGTTGAGCATGTGTCTGTGGGCCATCTATGTCTTCCTTGGAAAAATTTATTGAGGTCCTATGCCTGTTTTTTAATCTGATTATTTTTTTTAAGATTTTATTTATTTATTTGAGCGAAAGAATGAGGGAGAGAGAGAGAGAGAGCACATGAGAGGGGGGAGGGTCAGAGGGAGAAGCAGACTCCCTGCTGAGCAGGGAGCCTGATGCGGGACTCGATCCCGGGACTCCAGGATCATGACCTGAGCCTAAGGCATTCGCCTAACCAACTGAGCCGCCCAGGCACCCTGTTTTGTGTTTTTTTTAATATTGGGTTTTGTAAGTTCTTTAAATATTTTGGATGGATTGCATAAGTTCCTTATATATTTTGGATATTAACCCCTTATCAGATATATCATTTGCAAATATATTCTCACATTCAGTAGGTTACTTTTTTCCATTTTGTTGATGGTTTCCTTCATTGTGTAAATCTTCTTATTTTTGTATCATCTCAATTATTTTTGCTTTTGTTTCCCTTGCCTGAGAAGACATAGCTAGAAAAATGTTAAGATTTATGTTCCAAGAGATTGTAACCTATGTTTTCTCCTAGCTTTATGGTGTCAGGTCTCACATTTAGGTGTTTAATTCATTTTTGTTTTATTTTTGTATATGGTTTAAGAAAGTGTCCTGATTTCATTCTTTTGAATTTAGCTGTCTAGTTCTCCCAGAAATATATATATTGAAGACAGTGTCTTTCCCCATCATATATTCTTGTCCCCTTTGTCATAGATTAATATCTATATAAGCATGGGATTATTTCTGGGCTTTCTATTCTGTTCCATTGATCTATGTGTCTGTTTTTGTGCCAGCATCATTACTGTTTTGATTACTATAGGTTTGCAATAAATCTTGAAATCTGGGTTTGTAATACCTCCAACTTTGTTCTTCTTTCTCAATTAATTTGGCTATTCAAGGTCTTTAGTGGCTCCATACATATTTTAGTATTATTTGTTCTAGTTCTGTGAAAAAAGCCATTGGAACTTTGATAGGGATTGAGTTGAATCTGTAGGTTCTTTTGGGTAGTGTAGCTATTTTAACAATATTCATTCTTTTAATCCATGATCACAAAATATATTTTCATTTTTTAGTGTTTTCTTCAAATTCTTTTTTATTTCTTCCTGATTCAGTTTTGGAAGATTCTTTGCTTCTAGGAATTTATTTATTTCTTCTAGGTGTCCAGTTCATTGATAGATGATTTTTCATAGTGGTCTCATAATTGTTCATATTTCTGTGCTGTCGGTTGTTACTTCTATTTCATTTATGGTTTTATATATTTGAGTCCTCTTTTTATCTTGATGAGTCTAGATAAATGTTTATCAATTTTTTTAATTTTTCAAAGAAACAGCTCTTGTTTTCATTGACATTGTCCTACCTTCCATCCTTCCTTCCTTCCTCCCTTTCTCCCTTCTTTCCTCCCTCGCTTTCTTCCTTCTTATTTATTTCCACTCTGATCTTTATTATTTTCTTCCTTCTATAACTCCAGTTTTTGTTCTCTTTCTCTAGTTCATTCAGGTATAAGGTTAGATTTTTTTTTTTTTAATTTGAGATTGTTCTTATTTCTTGAGGTAGGCCTGTGTTTCTATAAATTTTCCTCTTAGACTGGTTTCAATGTCCCAAAGATTTTGTGTCATTGTGTTTCATTTTTATATGTCTCCATGTATTTTTTTTTTTTTAATTTTCTCTTTGATTTCTTCATTGACCCATTGGTTGTTTAGTAGTAGGTTGTTTAGGCATGCATGTTGTGTTTTCCTGTTTTGTTGTTTTTCTTGTTATCGTTGTTTCCTTGTGGCTCTTTTCTAGTTTCATACCATTATGTTTGGGAAAGGTTCATGTTATGATTTCAATCTTCTTAAATGTATTGAGACTATTTGTGGCCTAATATGTGATCTATCCTGGAGAATGTTCCATGTACACTTGAAAAAAATGTGTATTCTGTTGTTTTAGGATAGGATGTTCTGTAAATATCTCTTAAGTCCATCTGTTTTAATATATTGTTTAAAGAAACTGTTTTCTTATTGACTTTCTGCCTGGATAATCTACCCATTGAGGTAAGTGGAATGCTGAAGTCCCCTACTGTTATTGTATTACTGTTAATTTCTCCCTTTATGTCTATTAATAATTGCTTTATGCATTTAGATGCTCCCATGTTTGGTGTCTAGATATTTATAATTCTTATATCCTATTTTATTGATCCCTTTATCATAAGTTGATGTCCTTCTTTGTCTCTTATTATAGTCTTTGTTTTAAAGTCTATTTTGTCTGATATAAGTATTGTAACCTCAGATTTTTCACACCCTCTCCAAGTTTTTTTTATATGTTGTCATATTTTTCATCATTTTATTCAAAGTTTTTTTACTTCTAATTATGGCCTTCCCTCCACCCCTTACAAACATTACTGGTTAGGTCAGTTTTGTGGTGATTAACTTCTTTAACTTTTGTTTGTTTTGGAATTTCTCTCTCTCTCTCCTATCATCTCTCTGAATGATAATCTTGCTGGATAGATTATTCTTGGTTGCAGATTTTTTTTTTTTTTTCCTTTCAGCACTTAGAATATATCATGCCATGCCCTTCTGACCTGCAGTTCCTATTGAAAAATCATCTTATAGCCTTATGGAGTTTCCCTTGTATATAACTTTTTGTTTCTCTTTTGCTGCTTTAAAAAATTCTCTCTTTGGGGCACCTGGATGGTTCAGTCAGTTAAGCGTCTGCCTTTAGCTCATGTCATGATCCCAGGGTCCTGGGATCGAGTCCCACATTGGGCTCCCTGATCAGCAGGGTGTCTGCTTCTCCTTCTGCTACTGTCATTCCCCTTGTTTGTACTCTCTCTCTGTCAAATAAATAAAAATCTTAAAAAAAATTATCTCTTTGTCTTTTATCTTTGAAATTTTAATTATTATGTGTCATGGTATAGACTTCCTTGGGTTCATCTTGTTTGGAATTCTCTCAGCTTTCTGTGTTTCCATCCCCAGTTTAGGAAAGTTTTCAGCTATTATTAAAAAAAAAAAATTGTGCCTCTTCTCTTTCTTCTCCTTCTGAGACCCCTTTTTTTTTTTAATTTTTAAATATTTATTTATTTATTTATTTATTTATTTATTTATTTATTTGAGAGACAGGGAGAGAGAGAGAGAATCTAAAGCAGACTCCACACTGAGCATGGAGCCTGACACAGTACTTGATCCCACAATCCTGAGACCTGAGCTGAAACCAGGAATTGGATGCTCAACAGCCTAAGTCACCAAGGCACCCCTTTTGAGACCATTTTAATGTGAATATTTGTTCACTTTATGTTGTTCAATAGACCCCTTACCCTATCTTCCTTTATTTATTTTTCTTTTTGCTGTTCAGCTTGAATGCTTTCCATTATTGTCTTCCAAATTGTTGATCTATTCCTCTACATCCACTAATATACTGTTGATTACCTCTAGTGCATTTTTCATTTCAGTTATTATTTTCAATTCTGATTGATTCCTTTTTATATTTTATCCTTTTGTTGAAGTTCTTACTGAGTTCTTCCACAGTTTTCTCCAGTCTGGTAAGCATCTTTCAATCATCACTTCAAGCTTTTTATAAGGCATATTGCTTATCTCCATTTCATTTAGTCATTTCTCTGGGCTTTTGTCTTTTTCTTTCATTTGAAGCATATTTCTCACCTCATTTTGCTTCACTTTCTTTGTTTGTTTCTATGATTTGGGCAGAACAGCTATTTCTCCTAAAGTTGAAAGAATGGTTTTGTGTATGTGAGCCAGGGGGTCCTAGCGAGGTCTGTGCCGGGAGTGCCCTAGCAAGTCATCTAGGGCTGAAATGCCTAGAGTTTCCAGGGTGCTTTGCACCTGTATCATCATGGTGCAATGGCTGGAGCTATAATGAGCACTGACAAGGGGTGTCCTGGTGTACCACACTGAGGTCACCTTGTTTTGTGACTTTGGTGGTGTAGTCTGGGGACACCTGGCTCACTGAGGCCATAGGCTGACTAGGGCACCCAGAATCTGCTCCCATCCATGCTATTAAGGTAAATGTAAACTATGGAACTTGTCAACCCCTCTAATTTGGAGAGAGTTCTGGCAGCTCTCCTCCCATTGGCAAGGTTCTAGGGATAGTTATTTTATATTCTAGTTGCTCTTTTAAATCATGACTTTTATTTGGTGTCCCAGGGCATCTGGGGCTGGTATGAGCTAGAGGCCTGGGCTCACTGAGGTAGCAAGCTGGCTATGGTGCCCAGATCATGCTCCTGTTTGAGCTATCAAGGTGAAGAGAGAGTGTAAACTGTGGTGCTCACCAGTCCCTCTGATCTGGAGAGAGTTTCTGTAGCTCCTCTGCCATTTGTCAGGATTCTTATGCTGGTGCCTTTTAAATCATGTTTTTTTAATCTATGCCCCAGGGTAGACATATCTACTCATGGCCTGTCTATATTATCTGACCCCCCTTGCAGTTCTCAGTGTCAGGCAACGGTGATTCCCTTTGTTAGCAAGTCTCTGTCTCTCTTGTTTTTCTTGTAATCTATCTTTTGTTGTGCAGAAGCTGTTCAGTCAGCCTTCAGTTCTTCAGGAAAAACTGTTCTATAAATAGGTGTAGATTCAATGTGTCCATGGAAGAGGTGAGTTCAGGATTTTCCTACATCGCTGCCTTGGACTGGAACTCTGTCACCTTTAATCTCAATCGAAAGAAACGGGGGCAAATCACTTGGTAGAAAATTCCATTTTTCATTTTCATTGGAAAGCGTCTTAATTTCCTTTGATATACTGATAGAAATTATTGCCCATTATCAACTGAATATTCCCAAGTACTTATCCTATTTGTAACAACTACTAAATCTCAATACAAACAGCTTTTAATCTCCTTGAGGACAAGAATTATAACCTTTTTTTTTTCTTTTTTTTTTACTGTCTGTCTACATATCCCACCCATTGGTCATTAGTTTGTGTGGTGGGAATCCAGGACTTTGTTATGTACAGACATGTTAAATGGGCTAATGCTTTTCCTTCTTTCGGGAAGGCTATTTTTATGTAAGCAGATTTGTGCCTTCAAGGCAGCCCTTAGCTCAAAAAAATTAAATGTTATATAACATACAAAAGAGTAGGTATATACAACTGTTAATAAGAACATTAAGATTTCTTTATTTGATAAATATCACTTTGTAATTTTGCACATAAATATATGGTAACAGCCTTTGATTAAATCTTGAGTGCCCAACTACTTTTTTTTAATCTGAAATCACCTGAACATAGCTTTTATAACTTCAAAATTTCTAGGGGTAATATGCACAATAAAGAAAATAAAAAGAGCTGTGCACAGTTTTGCATGTGAATCAAGTCAATCCAGCTGATCACTGACTACCCCAGATGCTGATGAAATGAAGCACACTAATATTCTAATATGATTTCTACTAAGCCCTGATACAAATTATGTTTTTTTTGTTGTTGTTCAGAATTCAAAAGCATTACGTAAAAATATCTAAGCTAAATTTTCTTCAGAAATGTTAAGGAAGCAGTTGCTCAAAATTCACTTTAAAAGGAGAGAAAAGAATTAGGAACCTTTGTCATTCAGAATGCTTTCAGTATTATTTGTAACTTTTTGTTAGGAGACATTTCATTAGCATCTGTTTATAGAACATTGGGAAGAACCTCACTCACCTATTTCCATCCTCCTTTTAGAAGCTTAACTAAAGGAGAGAATATTGGAAAATCCCTGTGACCTGGGCTGAGTAGAATCATCATGGGTTGATTGTATAGCTGGGGACTTTCTACATCTATCTCATTTAAAAGCATGTAAATAATGTCTGTTATGTGACAGACACTCAAAATTGCTGAGGTCTTAGATAAGAGTAGCATTAAAGTCCTTCATCTAGAGAATTCACTATCTCAGGCAAATCCATACTCAGATATAATTTAAAACTATGATGTTAGATACTAATATTTTTTAGATCATATAATATTAATTATACTAACTTCTTCCCTTACTGTAAACTCAAAACCAAATTCATGTATTTCATGTTTTACCCATTCATGTAAATTAAATTGTATTATCACTAGAAGATATACCTGAGACCAACATCATACCTCAGACCTTTTTTATATGCTTACAACAATTGAACCAGTAAATAATTGGCAATAGAGATAGGTAAATTGACTAACCAAATAGAATATAGAGACTAGAAAAAAGCTTATGTACAAAAGGGAACAAAGGGGAATAGAAACACCTTATATGATGGAGTGGCATTATAAATAATTGGAAAAAGAAGAAATTTTTCAAGAACTGATGTGGGAACAATTGGTTATTCATATTAAACAAACAAAAATAAATTGGATCTTCCTTTTCACCCAACATATAAAAGTATCATTTCTATATGAGTTTATTTAAATATAAAAGAGACAATATAACATTTTTAGAATAAATTTCATGATGAAAGTAAATGAACATACGCATTTATATCAAGCTCAGAAACAGGTTTTCCTTTGTAAGGATTCTATTTATTTATTTATTTATTTATTTATTTATTTATTTATTTAATTTGATAGAGCTTGTGCATTAGTTGTGGGAGGGGCGGGGGGAGGGAGAAGGACAAGCATACTCTGCACTGAGCACAGATCCCCATGTGGGACTCCATTTCATGACCCTGAGATCATGGCTTGAGCGGAAGCCAAGAGTCTGACACTTAACCAAATGAGCCACCCAGGCACCCCAGAAACATATTTTTTCATTAAAAAATACGTTATAGAAGGTTTCATACCTTGCAACATTATTTTTTTATAAAATTCTGTCCTAAGCAAAACTAAATAATAAGTATACAATGATATTGTCTGTCAGAGAAATAAAAGATAAAATTAAATACAAATTATAAAAGAATGATAAGCACAACATTAAGGGAAATAATTTTCTTTGCAAGTTGAGAAGAACAATATATGACAGGAAATGTGCACATGTAGAGATTCCCTATTGGTAATTTTGTAGTTTTTAACTGGATGGTTATTTTAAAATCTTCAAGTATCACTGTATACATAACATGCATGTATTACTTATATTTTTTGGTTTGTGAATATATTACAAATAAATGCATTTTAAAAACAGACCTAAAAATGACACCAATAGCTAGAAATATAAACTACTGTCCAATCTCACTTATATAAATGCAAAACCACTAAGTAAAGTAATAGAAAGTTTTAAGAAAGTTCTTAGCAATAATCTTATTTATTTTTATTCCATGACATGAGGATGGATAAATGAGTTGGAACTTATTTATATTGCATATACATCAAATACTCAAATATACATATATGTATATATATGTAATCTCAACTGATGCCCAGATGAATTAAACAAAATCCCATATCATTTCTAAAAAATAAAATGATACAACCTTTAAAAGCTACAACAAAAAAACCCACCTTACTATTATGAAGCAAACATTTGCTTTATATTATTATTTTATAAACTACTAAATCTGAATACAAACAGCTTTTAATCTCCTTGAGGACAAGAATTATAACCTTTTTTTTCCTTTTTTTACTGTCTGTCTAAATAGCATATCTACATATCTACATATCTAAAAAACATACATATATTATATTTATATTATATTAATAATAACCATTATTAAAATTCATGGTCAATCTTGAAGATGTGTCTTAAAAAATTAAAAAGAACAATAAGTACTAATCTCTACCATCTCTATTGATGAAATTGATGAAATAAACTCTCAGGGCCTTGAGCAAGAAGAAATAAAAGGTGATGCTTAGTTAGAAACCTAAAAATGCCCAATGTAAGTGTCATATAAAAGGGCACAATGAAACAAATACATAAGGATCGATATTTTAATTATATTCCAGAAATAGTTTATTAAAAAATATAATTTTAGGGCACCTGGGTGTCTCAGTCAGTTAAGCATCTGCCTTAGGCTCAGGGCATGAACCCAGAGTCTTGGGATCGAGCCCCGCATCAGGCTCCCTGCTCAGTGGGGAGTCTGCTTCTCCCTCTGCCCTCACCCCACTCTTGTGCTTTCTCTCACTTTCTCTCTCTCTCAAATAAATAAAATCTTTAAAAAATATTTAAAAAAGAAAATATAATTTTAAACACTTAGGGAACAGCAACAAAAAACATAATTTCACTGAAATAATATTTAAAGATATCAAACAACATGCCTGAAAAGTATAAATTCAAGTTTAGGATTAAAAACATTTCAATAAAACAGAACATACCATGTTTTTGGTGTTCTCAAATGAAAAATCTATTACAAAGAAATCATTTCTTCTAAGAAAAATAAATGTTTTCAGTATTAACTGAATCAAAATATCCAAACATTTCTGAATTTTTTAATTGAACAATCAAAATACAATATTAGTTTCAGGTGTACAACATAGTGATACAATATTTATATACATTATGAAAGGTCACCACAGTAAGTCTAGGTGTCATCTGTTACCATAAATCATTGTTAAATATTATCGACTACATTTCCTATACTGTACATTATATTCCCATGTTTTATTTATTTTTTAACTGGAAGATTATACCTCTTAATCTCCTTCACATATTTTATCCACTCCCCTTCTATTCCCTTCTGGTAACCATCAATTTTTTCTCTGTATTTATGAGTCTGTCTCTGTTTTGCTTTCCTTGTTCATTTCTTTTATTAGATTCTACACACAAGTGAAGTCATATGGTATTTGTCTTTCTCTGTCTGACTGACTTAGCACAATACCCTCTAGGTCTATACATGTTGTAGCAAATGACAAGATTTCATTTGTCTATATGACTGAGTACAATTCCAGTGTGTGTGTGTGTGTGTGTGTGTGTGTGTGTGTGTGTGTATACCACAACTTACTTAACTATGTATCTATCAGTGAACACAGGTTCCTTCCATATCTTAGCTATCATAACTAATGCTACAATAAATATAGGGCTATATATATTTTTTTTGAATTAGTGTTTCTGTTTTCATTGGATAAATACCTAAATGTAGAATTGTTGAATCTTATAGTTTTATTTTTTAATTTTTGAGGAACTTCCATACTGTTACCCATAGTAGCTATACCAATTTACATTCCCACCAACAGTGCACAAGGGTTCCCTTTTATACCCATCCTTGCCAACTTGTCATTGTCTTTTTCATAATAGCTGTTTTGACATGTCTGAGGTGATAACTCACTATGGTTTTAACCTGTATTTCTCAGATGGTTAGTGATGTTACATATCTCTTTATGTGCCTGTTGGCCATCTTTACATCTTTTTTGGAAAACTGCCTATTTAAGTCTCTTTTTTTTTTTTCCAACTGATAAATGATGTTGAGCTTTATTTGTCTAGGTCAATGGGAAGACTAAGGAATTATATGTGCTTTGTAGCATATATCTCAGACAGTAGCAAAATAACCCTGAAAAAATCTTATTTTTCCAACATATATTTATTTTTATTTATTTATTTTTCCCATCCCCCAACCCCTCCCCTCTAGAACCCTCAGTTTATTTCTCAGAGTCCATAGTCTCTAATGGTTCATCTCCCCCTCCAATTTCCCTCCCTTCATTTTTCCCTTCTTACTATCTTCTTCTTTTTTTAATGGGATTTTTTTATATTACATTTTATGAGTTTTTAAATATATTTTGGATTTTAACTCCTTATGGAATACATCATTTCCAAATGTCTTCTCCCATTCAGTAGGTTGCCTTTTGATTTTGTTGATAGTTTCCTTTGCTATGCAAAAGCTTTTTACTTTGATGTGCTGTCCTTTGTTTCTTTTTGTTGCTTTTAACTAAGGAGGCATATCTAGAAAAATGTTGCAATGGCCAATGTCCAAGAAATGACAGCCTGTATTTTATTCTAGGAGTTTTATGGCTTCAGGTCTCAGATTTAGGTCTTTAGTTCATTTTGAGTTTATTTTTGTATATGGTGTAAAAAAAGTGGTTCAGTTTCATTCTTTTGCATGTAGCTATCCAGTATTCCCAGCACCATTTAATGAAGAGACTATTTTTCCCCATTGTATATTCTTGCCTCTTTTGTTGTAGATTAATTGACCATAGAAGGGTGCTTTTATCTCTGGGCTCTCTATCCTGTTCCATTGACCTATGTGTCTGTTTTTGTGTCAGTACCATATTGTTTTGATGACTATAGCTTTGTAGTATATTTGAAGTCAAGGAACATGATACCTCCAGTTTTGTGCTTTTTTCCTAAGATGGCTTTAGCTATTTGGGGTCTCTTGTGGGTCCACACAACTTTTAGTATTATTCTTTCTAGTTCAGTGAAAAATGCCATTAGTGTTTTGATAGGGATTACATTGAATCTGTAGATTTCTTTGGGTACTGTGGACATTTTAACAATCTTAATTCCTCTAGTCCATGAGCACATGGAATTATCTGTGTGGTCTTCAATTTTTTTCATCAATGTCTTAAAGGTTTTGGAGTATTGACCTTTCACCTCATTTAAATTTATTTCTATGAATCTATTGTTTTTGATACAATTGTGAGTGGAATTGTCTTAATTTCTTTCTTTTTTTTTTTTTTAAGATTTTATTTATTTATTTGACAGAGAGAGACACAGCGAGAGAGGGAACACAAGCAGGTGGAATGGGAGAGGGAGAAGCAGGCTCCCCGCAGAGCAGGGAGCCCGATGTGGGACTGGATCCCAGGACCCTGGGATCATGACCTGAGCTGAAGGCAGTCGCTTAACCAACTGAGCCACCCAGGCGCCCTTAATTTCTCTTTCTGACAGTTTGTTATTGGTGTATAGAAACAAGAGATTTCAGCATATTGATTTTGTATCCTGGATTTTACTGATTTCATTTTTTCTAATAGTTTTGGGATGGAGGCTTTAGAGGGTTTTAAATACAGTAACATGTCATCTGCAAATAATGACAATTTTACTTCTTCCTATCGAATTCAGATGCTTTTTATTTCTTTTTCTTGATTGATTTCTGCAGTTAGGATACCCAACTCTATGTTGTCTTGTTCATGATCTTAAAGGAGAAGCTTTCAACTTTTTACCACTGATTATGATATTAGCTGTGGGTTTATCATATATGGTCTTTATTATGTTGAGATATTTTCCTTCTATACTCTGTTGAGAATTTTTGTCATGAACAGATGTTGAATTTTGTCAATTTTTTTCTGCATGTTATTAAGATGATCATATGGAATATATCCTTCATTTTTTAATGTGGTATATCATGTTGATTGATTTATAGATATGAACCAACCTTGCTTTGGGCTTTTTTTGTTCTTTTCCTAATTTCTCTAGGTGTAAAGTTAGATGTTTATTTGTGATTTTTTTGTTTCTTGAGGTAGGCCTGTATCGCCGTAAATTTCCTTCTTAGAACTGCTTTTGCTTTGTCCCATAGATTTTATAGTATTATGTTTTCATTTTCATTTGTCTTGAGGTATTTCTTTTTCTTTTCTTTTTGATATCTTTGTTGCCTAATTCATTGTTTAGTATCATGTTATTTAGTCTTTATGTGTTTGTGTTTTTTTCCAGTTTTCTTGTAGTTGATTTCTGGTTTTATACCTTTGTGGTTATAAAAGATGCTTGATATGATACCAGTCTTTTTAAATTTATTAAGACTTGGTTTGTGGTCTAACATATGATCTATTCTGAAGAATGTTCCATGTGCACTTGAGAAGAATGTGTATTCTTCTGATTTTGGATGGAATGTTCTGTATGTAACTCTTAAGTTCATTTGGTCTAATGTGTTGTTCAAAGCCAATGTTTCCTAATGGATAGATCATTCCGAATGAAAATCAATTGATGTTAGGGGAGTGTTAAAGTCACCTATGGTTTTTGCATTACTACTATGATTCCCATTTTTGCATTACTGTAAATTTCTCCTTTTCATTCTGTTAGTATTTGCTTCATATATTTAGGTGCTCTTATTTTGGTGCATATATATTTACAAGTGTTATATCTTCTTGGATTGATCCCTGTGTCATTATGTAATGTTCTTCTTTGTCTCTTCTCACAGTCTGTTTTAAAGTCTATTTTGTCTGATATGAGTATTGCTATCCCAGCTTTCCTTTTATTTCCATTTGCACAGAATATCTTTACAAATATTTCTTAAAATTTCAAATTAATTCTAAGTTACCTAAATGATAATTTTTAAAGATTTATTTATGTATTTGAGAGAGAGAAAGAGAGAGAGCATGAGCAAGCATGAGTGGGGGAAGGGAGAGGGAGAGAAATCCTCAAGCAGACTCCCCGCTGAACTTGGAGGCTAACACAGAGCTCAATTCCAGGACCCTGAGATAATGACCTGAGCCAAAACCAAAAGTCAGATACTTAACCAACTGAACCACCCAGGTATCCCTAAATGAAAAACAATTTAAAAAGAAAATTTAATTCCAAATGATGAAAGGACATAATACTTACGGTAAAAAATACACCATAATCTTAATAAAATCATATTATTACTGATATATATGAAGCTTTCAACTTTATCAGGAAGTTACACACCATTTTATAGGTACTACTGTCCCTTGAACAGCAGAGGTTTGAACTGTGCATGTCTACTTATACAGTTATTTTTTTCAGTGAATACAGTACATTACTCTAAATGTATTTTCTCTTTCTTATACTTTTCTTAATAACATGTTCTTTTCTCTAGCTTATTTTATTATAAAAATATGGTATATAATACAAATAACATACAAATGTGTGTTAACTGGCTCATTGTTATTGGTAAGGTTTCTAGTCTACAGTAGGGTATTAGTAGTTACATTTTGGGGAGTCCAAAGTTATATGCAGATTTTCAACTGCACAGGTGGTGGGCACTCTTAACCCCTGCATTGTTCAAGGCTCAAATATTTCATTACGGTTTTAGAGAATTTGGGATTTTAATCTGTTTATAAAGTTGAGATTGAAAGAGGAAAATGATGCATATTAGGTTCTGGTCATGTTATGCCAGTAGTCTTCTTCCCAATTGTTTATTAGGACATGGAACAATACTAATTAGGGGGAAGAAAAGGATGCACACAGGATGATTTCAACTATATAAAACTATATTCATATGGATGGGTATAAGCAATAGTTTTTTTGTCTACTTTATGGATGGTGGCATAACTTGCACTTCATAAAGTTGTTACATAATGTAGATATTTTTTAAAAATTCCTTAGGTATATGAGGAAGGAAAAATATGGATATAATAACAAAAAAGGAAAATACATATTATATTTATTTTTAGAAAAATGCATATCTGTGGATAGATAATAAATGGTAGATGATAGATAAATAGACTGATAGTAATAATTTACGACTAGACATTTTTACTTCAACAAATTATGCAACTATATTACTGGTAAACATTATGTTTAAAATATTTGAAAAGATACAAAGAAAGCCAAATAAAAATATCAATTGCCCATAAAAGTAATACAATAAATATAGTAAGAGTATAACATTTTAATTAATATATTACTCAAAAATGTCAAGCAAAATGCTCAACTTGTGTTAAGCAAGTTATATTTGTTACTTTTTAAATGAGTTCATTTGAAAGAAGTTATAACAATAAGTAGGACATGGCTGAAAATCTTTAGTATATTTTTCTGTATTAAAGTTATATGAAAAGCCATATTTTATAATATCTTGAATAACACTGCAAATATATGAATGAACAAAAAACAAAGGATTTATCAGTATTTATATGAAGCACAATAGAATACAGACTCAAAGGCTAAAAAACATATACAGAGTAATGTTACTGAAGATTTTAGTTTTTGGCAAGTTTAGCCATATTTAAGAAATGAAATTTTTCAGTACTATTATCTTCTCTTAAACTGAAACTGGCTAAGCATTGATAATTTCAGGCCAAGTACCATGTTTCTGGCATTAGTAGGCTTCCATTTGGAAAACAATGTCATAGGGTTCATGTAGACAGATGGATAAATGAACAAAAGCAAAATAACATCCTAAGTTTTCTCCTTCTTGTTTGGTCTTCTGCCAGATGGGACTGTGTTTCTGTAGAAAACTGAAAAAAAATATATTCTGGCACAAATTTAACTCTTCCTATGTCAGTTTTCTCTCTGAATTTATCTTTGCTGGCATAGCTCCTCTTCATACAATGGCTATATTAGAAACTTCTTTGAAGGGAACATTTAACCAAGTTCTCTCCTTAGAGTTGTATAATTTACTCCTTGGAATATAGTTAATCTATATTTAGCTACTACATTGTTTGTTGGTATGGACAAAATTGAGTCACTTCAAATTCCTATGTTGAAGTCCTAACACCCAATACCTCAGAATGTGACAATATTTGGAGATAGAGTCATTAAGGGGTAATTAAATTAAAATGAGCTCATTAGGGCAAGCACTAATCCAATCTGAATGGTGTCCTTATAAGAGAGGAGATTAGGACACAGACATGTACAGACATATACAGACCATGTGAAGACACAAGGAAGAGAAAGTCATCTATAAGCCAAGAAGAGAGGCCTCAGAAGACTCTAACTCTACAAACACATTAATCTGGAACTCTAGCCCCCAGAATTCTGAGAAATATACTTCTGTTGCATAATCCACCCAGTCTGTGGTAATTTATCAGGGGAGTCTTAGGAAACTAATATATCTGTCATGAAGGAAGTTTGGTATTTTGGGCCTTATTGACAGCTGTTTTCAATATAATTGGTCAAATTATCTGTGTATATTCCTAAAGGATGGGGTTTAAGTAACTGAATCAACAGTATAACAATATGTTTAGTTAGTCGTATGAACACATTAAAGACTCTCTCAGGGTAAGGAAGACCTACTACTCATTTGAAAGTGTCATGACCATCTATTCAGTGAATTAAAAGTGCAATACCTGACCTTCTGTGTTGTCAAAAATACTGTCTGATTCCCACATCAGACACAAAGCAAACCTGTCCTCTTTTGGAAAACAGCGACAATGATATGCACTTCATAGGATTATTGTGAGAATAAAACAAGGTATTTGTGAAACACCAAGAAAATTACTGATCATATAATCAATAGTTGATATACTGAGATGAGTTGAAAAATACGCCTTCCTCCTTACCAAGCATACTTAAGCAAAACATGAAAGATTTCAAGAGGGGAATGTTGTGATCAAAATCTCTTCTATAGGAAATTCATTATACAACAGCATAGGGGTTAGACTGGAGGATGTTGACACTAGAGTGTAAATGTATGATAAAGATTGCACTTATAATAAAAGCTGTTACAAAGGGAAAAAATGTTATTATTGTGTCCAGGTAGCAATCAAAAGAGATTTGACTTCTTAGATTGAGAGATATGTGCCAAGTACTACTAGAACCTATAGGTTAGGTAGTTAGAGGCTAGATTATGGAGGCAGAAATAGAAGGATTTAGAAATGATGTGGGAGAAAATAGAAAGGCTCTTGAGGAGCAGAATAACATGCCAAAAGTAGTGCTTAGAAAAGGTTTGTCTGAAAATGCAGGCTATGCATTTCCTTGATATTTTAGCTTTATGCTTTTAAATCAAGGATAATGAAATACTAATTAAGGAGAAATTGGGAGGATTAATTACAGACACTAATGTTTGTAAAGATCTCAAAGAAATGCTGAATTCAAAGTCTTATTGCATCTAGGTTCAGAGCATTTGCATTCTTCCTCTGGTGAATTTCTATTCACATTTTCTGGTTACTTTGGGTTGAGTTCTAATAAAAGTAGTGTTGTGTTTTTTTTTTAAAGATTTTATTTATTTATTTGAGAGAGAGAGAATGAGAGAGAGAGAGAGAGAGAGAGCACATGAGAGGGCAGAGGGTCAGAGGGAGAAGCAGACTCCCTGCTGAGCAGGGAGCCTGATGCGGGACTCGATCCCGGGACTCCAGGATCATGACCTGAGCCGAAGGCAGTCGCCCAACCAACTGAGTCGCCCAGGCGCTCCTAATAAAAGTAGTTTTTGAGAGTATTTTCTGGAAACATGGCATCTGAGTAGAACAACTGGCAGAGCCAGGCCACCTCAGCAGTACAAGAAAGGCCAAATTCCCATGATGCAAGGTCACTGGGAATAGTTCCTAAGAAAAGCAATCAGCTTTTGAATGTTTTTCTCACTAGTCATTCATCCCTCACTTTTTCACTGTCAGATTCCTGAGTAAAAGCTCAGGTTTACCACATAAATGATAATTAACCACTAAATGTAGGGGTAATTCAAAATCGATTAAGAATCAAAATTGTTTTTAAAATATTTCCTATAAATTTGATTATAATTAAAGTTATACATTATTTTAATTGACCAAATCATTTTTACATGAGAACTTAGAAATGTGTGGTACATATCTTAGCCACTGAAAAATTCTTCATATACAAAATATATGAGACCTTAGAAAATCACTACTTATTACTCCCTGGATTATTTATTTCACTGTCATAGATTATATTTACCAAGGAAATGTCCTCTGTGAGTGCAGATACTTAAATCCTTGCTCTACCACTTAATCACTGTTATAATAATACCACCAAGTCTTTTATGCAATGAATATTTATGGGAGATATAGTTAGTCTTTATCAGGCACATTCTTGGCATGCCTGGTTGTAGATGGACAAATGGGACTAAAATTGAGGTTTTAAATTTTTTTCATCTTAAAATATATTTGGTTTTTTTCCCCAATGAATGTTAATGTCACTTAAAAACACTAGGTTTCATTGTTATCAGCTTTAAAAGATGGAGATAGTACCAGAATATCGTTACCTTCTTTCACAAACATTTTTGAAATTGATCTTTTTAGATATCTAAACTAGATTTATCATGTTTATTATTGCCTCAGTTTTTCTTTCTTCAGTATTCCATTTTTGTGTGTTTTACTCTAAGAAGCAGGTTAACTTACTATAGGGGCTCCCTTCTCATAAGTCTTTCCTTTAGTTACTTAACTAAACACATATACCATTAAATACATAATTTTTACCTCAAGTTTCAGTATAACACTTGCTTTTTCTTATGGTCTTCTAAAATGCAGATCATTCTTTTATTTTTAAGTGAAAAATTTTTCCCTTAAATTTCCCATCAGAATTCAACACATAACCAAAACTGGTGCATTTCCATTTCAAAACTGCTGAGATGGAGAATGGTATCATCTTGTTCGCTCTACTAACCTTGATTCATTATACTGGGCTAAGGAGGGGCACAATTTCCCCTAAAGTACAAGACTACTTAGTACCTAAAAGCAAGTAAGATAACTTACTGTTTCTAGGCAACACATGCTATGTGCTATTAGCATGTTCCCAAACTCTTTTTTTTTCCTTTTTTTTAAGATTTTATTTATTTTTTAAGATTTTATTTATTTATTTGACAGAGAGAGAGATAGCGAGAGCAGGAACACCAGCAGGGGGAGTGGGAGAAGGAGAAATAGGCTTCCCACCAACCAGGGAGCCCGATGCGGGACTCGATCCCAAGACCCTGAGATCATGACCTGAGCTGAAGCCAGACGCTTAGTGACTGAGCCACCCAGGCGCCCATGTTCCCAAACTCTTATCAAAAAGTTTGAGAGCTAGGAGGGGAGAAATAGAATTTATATCTACACAATTACTTACTGGAAGGAGAGTTGGGCTGTATATAGGACTGATGGATTTAATTTCTGAATGTATTTCTAGTGCCTGTCTACAAAATCATTGCATATCTTTTGGTATCCATTTCCTCATGTATTAATTAAGGTAAATTAAGTAAATTAAGTAGATTTAGTAAATCCAGGTTTCTAATTTGGGTGTTTGTATGGTAAGTGAGACTATTTATCAAAATAGAAAATATCATGGGAAGATTTTAGGTGATAACCAATACATGAAGAACCATTGGATGTAAAGAATCTGGCCAAACTAGAAAGTCAATAGGCAGATAGAATATTGATTGACCTATAGCTCAGCATAGATATATTAGAAAAGGAAATATTTGGAAATAGTCACAAAAAGAAAAATTGTAATATTTGAAGCTAGTGGGCAAGGATAAGTTATTATTCCAGAGACATTGAATACAAAAGTCTAACACCAACATAAGGCATGGGCAAAGTTAGTGAAGACTTTGGAGACTTTTACTAGAGTCTTATGTATATATTTTTTAAGTCGAAGTAAATGTTAGGAATTATTTTGGCATTTTTAACTTTAATTTTTTTCATCCTTCTCTTGACAAGTATACACAACTGATATTTTGAGACTTTTTTTCTTTAATGAATGTCAGAAATATGTTTTTTAAAAATTATTTACATGTCAGCAATTTTTTGCCTAGTACATTTCTTAATGTAAATAATCTTCCTTGTAACCCATGTTTTCTCCCTTTTGATTTTTTTTTTAAAGATTTTATTTATTTATTTGAGAGAGAGAATGAGAGACAGAGAGCACGAGAGGGAAGAGGGCAGAGGGAGAAGCAGACTCCCTGCCGAGCAGGGAGCCCGATGCGGGACTCGATCCCGGGACTCCAGGATCATGACCTGAGCTGAAGGCAGTCGCTTAACCAACTGAGCCACCCAGGCGCCCCCCCTTTTGATTTTTGATTCTAACATTCTTTGTTCTGATCTCTCATTTGCAAAATGTAATAAAGACATAATGCATTTGGGTAATTTTATCATCACTGAAATCAGTTGCCTTTAAATGTATAGAAATTGGGGAAAATGAGGATAAAGACAAATCAACTAGCTTATAGTAATTATTACAAATTAAATAATAACAGTTATGAATACCTATATGACCACAAGAAAATTCGAGAAAAGCCCACCACTAAATTTTATGGGAGATAAAAGTTAGTTATGATTGTTTTATGTTTTAATTTTGAGCTCTCTTGTCATTACCACTTTATAACTCTGAACATAAAATATTTTGTTAAACAAAAACATTTTCTTCTTGTTAAATGACTTTTAAAAACTCCATATCCATGTAGAAAGATACTAGGGAGCGGCGCCTGGGTGGCTCAGTTGGTTAAGCGGCTGCCTTCGGCTCAGCTCATGATCCTGGGGTCCTGGGATCAAGCCCCACATCCGGCTCCCTGCTCAGTGGAGAGCCTGCTTCTCCCTCTCCCTCTGCCTGCCACTCTGCCTATTTGTGCTCTCTCTCTCTCTGTCAAATAAATAAATAAAATCTTAAAAAAAAAAAGAAAGATACTAGGGAGTGGAATTTTATTAATTCATTCATCCATCTCTCCAGCCATTCATTCAAAAATATTATTACAACTTTTTCCAAGTATTAGGGAGACACACATGTTTAAATGATTTTTTTCTTCAAGAACTTTCCAGCAGACTACTTAACATATCATTTATACAATAAATGCTTGCAGGGTGGAATGAAAAATAAAAGTGATAATTAAGAATAAATCCACTTTATACTATGAAATGTAATATGGTAAGTTCTATAATGAATATGTGAATAGACTGCTATGAATACCCTGTGTAGTTATAAGAAGGCTTCTCAGGAAAATGTGACCACTCAAAGATGAAAAAGTAGCTCATATAAGTTATAATACAGTATTTAAAGATCTGAATAAGAGTAAATATGATGAATTAATAACTGAATACAGTAATACTTTATCCAAAATGGCTTATAAAAGAGGCTTTGTTTATCATATCCACTTTGTAGTTTTTAAATGTGTCTGCTTTAATTTCACTATTCTTGCAGTTCAAGGAAGTTGAGATATCCATTTGGAAAGAGAAATGCAACCAATAACATGGATTTCCTATACCAAGAGTCCAATAAATGTTTCTGACAATACAAAACACTGTGAAGCATAGCAGTGTTGCATAAATAGGAAATAGCATTTATTAGTCAAAAGAAATAAGTACTTGGAAAATTTTACTACAGGAAGAAGGAAAAACTCCAACTCACCTTATGAATACACAAATTATTCTCCCTTATTACAAATACCCAAGTACTCTTGTGGAGGCTTTCCCTTTCTTTTAAAAATCTGGGTTCATATTCCTTTGTATTAGGACAATACATAACCCATCAACTATTCTTGGATATCATTAAGTAGATTACATTAAATGATACTCTTTCTAATAAAATAAATGTGGTTTTCTTTCTTGTTAATTGTATTAAAACCCTCTCTTGAGATTGAGTTATTAAATTTATCCTCTCAACCTATAAAATAGAGCCATTAGACATTCAACTTGATCAATATAAATGTCCAATTAAGGCAAGTCAAACCTAAATACTGTTCCTGTTCAAAGGCTATTTGATTTATTTGATCTATCAAAGCTGCTTTTATAAAAATGGACACCTATTTGTGTATGTGTATTTTTACTTTGTATGTTTTGCAAAGAGAAGCAAAAATGAAACCTATAAATATTTCTTAAATTTATTTTAACCTATCTTTGCTAGGTTTTTGGTAGAGTCCCAAAGATGGGTACAATCAAATGCCTAACCTTCAAGAAACTTAAATATTACTGAATGATGATAAGAATAAACACAAGTATCTACAAGAAAGGTAGATAAAATATAAGGTCATAGAAGTCTCTGGTAGACTATAGTAGTGGGCTTTCTGTTTTGTCTTTTTTGTTTGTTTTGTTTTTGATGAGACAGAGAAGACCTGAAATTGAAGATCACTGTTCAAATTTATTATAAGCATTACAATCAAATCTTTACAAAGCATACCTATTAAAATATGTCCCTTGTCCAAAAAAAAAAAGGGTGGGGGCTTTATTGGCTCCCTATAAGCCTCACAACTGAATGAGGAACATTTTGAAAACACTGAAATCAGGTGAGAGGAATCTCAGGTAGAAAAATCTTCCAAGGGGAAAAAAAAAAAAAAAAAAAAAAAACAGGGATGCAGGGAGTATTGAATGAATGATAAGTTTTAGGGTATTTCAAGGGTACAATAAAGTGCTTGAAAAAAATGTTTAATGTTATACCACCTCATATATAAGTATCTTAAAACAGACTACTTCCATCCCTGTGTGTGATGGAAAAACAGCTATTTTGAGTTGCTAACTGGTCATTTTACAGTGCTTCCCAATTTGCTTTTTGCAGGACACCTTTTATTTTCTTAAAGGATTTTATTTATTTATTTGTCAGAGAGAGAGAGTACAAGCAGGGAGAGCGGGAGTCAGAGGGAGAAGCAAGCTCCCCACTGAGCAGGGAGCCCGGTGGGGGAGGCAGGACTGATCCCAGGACCCTGGGATCATGACCTGAGCCGAAGGCCAACGTATAACTGACTGAGCCACCCAGGTATCCGCCGGGACACTTTTGAAAATATCCACTTAGAGTTGAGCCTGTGAAAAGTTACTGACCTCCATCACGACCACCTTATAAGTAATAGGTGCTTGCTACCCTGCTATTTCTTGCTTCCTCATGAACTAGGAAAGAGAGGACTATCCTTACACTTCCCATTACACCTCCCTCACTTCTGGGATCGGTAGGTAATTAAAATTTTTGTATTGTAACTGTGCGTTCAATATGGATGCTGAGGGAGGTACCTACCAACTCTGTGTGGTATGTGCCTTTTCATTCAGCAGGTCATAAAGTGCATATTCTTCATTTAATACACCAGCTGCAGGCCAACCCAAAATACCATGTGCTGTTATTGTCAATCACTTTACTTCTATAAGTCAACAGTGACTCAAAATACAATTTGCCACTTTTATTAAGCAATCAAATATAATTCCAATGTTTTTTACATAAGGAAAAAAATGTTTAACCCATAAATATACCAGTTCTAGTACTCTCCTTTCCTTTTGATGGATCAAAATTTCCATCTGAAATCATTTACCCTCGGCATGAAAAACATCTTTAAGCAACCCTTGCAGTGTAGTAGTTCAAAATTTCTGTTTTATTGTATTTTTTTATTCATTTTTGAAGTGTATTTTGAGTAGATATAGCATTCTCATTGGCAACCCCCCCAACACTTTAAATATGCCATTCTTTTTTCTACAATGCATTTTTTGCAGGTGAGGTATTCACAATGATTTTTATTTTTGTTTCCTTCTATATAATGTATTATTTTCCCCCTTGGCTACATAATGATTTCTTTCATCAGTGCTTTTTAGTGACTTGCTTATTACGTGTTTTGTGTAGTTATCATAAAATTTAGAAAAATTTTGGTCATTGTTTCTTCAAATATATTTTTCTCTCCAATTCCCTTGTAATTCTCAAAGTCATATTATTCATATAGCAGATAATTCAATATTTTTCCCAATATGTCTTTTGAACCTTGTTTGTTTTTTTCAGCCATTTTTCCTCTATTTTTGAGTTTGGGCAGTTTCTACTGTCATGTTCTCAAATTCACTGAAATTTTCTAACAAGTATCTAATTTTTTCTTGAGCCCCAGTAGATTTTCTTTTACTGTAAATATTGTATTTTTCTCTCTGGAGGTTACATCTGTTTTTTTAATACAGTTTCTATCTCTCTTCATTATATTCATAATATTTATTTAATGACCTAACTATCTTTATAATGAACATTTAAAAAAATCTGATTATTACTTATCTTTTTCAGTTCTAGATCTTTCAATTGACTGACTTTTCTCTTGGTTTATGTCATATCTTTTAGTTTCTTTGAGATCTTTTGTGATATTTGATTGGATTCTAGATACTGTAAATATTTTACTTTGAATGTCTCAGTTTTTAAAGAATCTTGGGTTTGTTGGTTTGGTTTAGTTTGATTTTTATACTAAGCAGCCAATTTCCTGGCAGATCAGATTGATCTTCTAAACTATGTTTCTGTGAGTCTAAAATAGCTTTTAATCTAGGTTCTCACGATAGTTAAACCTGATTCCCAAAATGTGGCTTGATTGGTGTATACTATGGAATGCATTTGGCGGACTCTAAGAACTTTCTATTCAGGTTAAAAATGAAATCTTTCTCAGTCTTGTGTCAGCTCCCTAGTACTTATTACTTTCCTGGTAGTTATCCTTTTCTGAGCCTGCGGAGTCTCACCCTATACATGCACATCTTGATATTAAGCAAGGACACAAAAGACTCATACAGATTTCTGAAGCTTTTTCTTTTTTTCTGAATTGAGCTCTTATCTTCGGGGCTGTATTCCACAAATACAAGCCATCTGAACTTCACAATCTTAGGTTTATCTTTACTTAATTCAGGATGGTAATGCTATGCATGAATTCCTCTCCCTATATTAAGATCTGGTAAATTTATGGGAATCAAAGCTGGGGCAATTATGGGAGCGTACGTTATTTGTTTCTTTCTGTTAGGAGTCATAGTTCTTTTCAGCTAGTCGTTCAAATTCTAAAATAGTTGTTTTATTCAGTAATTTCCTTGTTAATTTGTTAAGTTTCCTTGTTATTTTCAGTGGAAGAACTAGCTGGTAGCGGTTGTTTAGTCATTGCTAAAAACACAAATTTAGGTTTTATGAGTAGCATTAAATTATATACAAAGATACTTTGGCTTTTTATAATTAAGGCTCTGTAGAAATATAAAGCCTTATATAACTGCATTTGTTGAACAATTTGGAAGGAAAGTTTTGTTGTTATTATCTTGGTGGGAATAATAATATAAGCTCCCATACGGTGTGTTGCTATTATTAATTTATTAGTTTAAAAGATGTTATTTTGTACATATTTATGATGGGGCAGGTTGTGCGACAGCGGCTCTTCAGAGGAGCCAAAGCGGAGCTGGGCCCCTAGGAGCCAAGGCTGAGGAGTGGGCTGGTGGTCTACCCTGAGTACACTAGGGGCCAGGCCAGGGGCACAGTGACCCCTTGACCCACATGGCCTCAGATGACCCCTTGAACTGATCCTAGCCCCACAAGGATGCCTTCCCCCCCCGCCCCACAATGCATGTACCACTGTACCTGGAGGAAAACTCTAAACACTGTTTTTCATCATTGATTTCCAATCATTTGACTGATAGTCTACATTTAAATAGAATTTGAAAAATGAAAAAAAGATGTTATTATAACTAAACCTTCATAGGCATGCGTGCTAGCTAAACAGTCATGCAAGCCAGACAATACACTTGAATGGAGGGATAAATGAGACAACCATTTGTTAAAAAATGGTGAAGAAATTGGTAAAGAGAGATATCTCAGTGCTACTAGATCACAACAAAAACAAAGAATAATATTATCATCAACAGAATCCATGTCATCCAAAAGATGAAATGAAGCAACTACTCAGAAAATTGCTTTGAATATCTTTCCACTGCAGTCTGTATATACAAATTCAAAAAGGGCAAGAAGTACCATAATAATGAAACATGAATAAAGGGGTAATCTTTCATTTAGTTACATCAAAAAAGAAGAAGGAAGAATAGAAAAAAAAGAATGGAGAAAAAGAAAAGACCTTTCCTTAGACCTTAGAGGACAGTTTAAAGGAAACCTTAGGTCTTTGAACAGTCCCAACATGACATCGTGGCCCCTCAAGTAGGAACATTAATTTGCTAGGTGCCACAGACTGAATATTCATGGCCTCTCAATATTCAGAGGCTGAAATTTAATCCCTAATGGGTTGGTATTTAGAGGTGAGGCTTTTGGGAGGTAATTAGGCCATGAAGGTGAAACACTCCTGAATGGGATTAGTGCCCTTATAAAAGAGGGCCAGAGAACTCCCAGCTTCCTACCATGTGAGGTGCCTTGATCTTGGCCTTCTCAGACTCCAGAACTTCAAAAAAATAAATTCTATTGTTTATAAGCCACTTATTCTTTTTTTTTTTTTTTTAAGATTTTATTTATTTATTTGAGACAGAGAGAATGAGAGAGACAGAGAGCACATGAGAGGGAGGAGGGTCAGAGGGAGAAGCAGACTCCCTGCCGAGCAGGGAGCTCGATGCGGGACCCGATCCCGGGACTCCAGGATCATGACCTGAGCCGAAGGCAGTCGTTTAACCAACTGAGCCACCCAGGTGCCCTATAAGCCACTTATTCTATAATATTTTTGTTATAGCAACCCAAATGGACTGAGACACTAAGGCTGCCACAAAGAAGTGCCCCTAACGGGATGGCTGAAATAAGAAAAATGTATTTTTTCAGAGCTCTGGAGGCTAGACATCTGAAATCAAGATTTTGAGGGGGTGGGTTGCTTCTGAGGCCCCTTTCCTTGGCTTATAGATGTGTATCACATGATCTTCCTCCGTACATGTCTGTGTCCTAATCACCTGTCTTTTGTTTGTTTTTTTAAGGGCACGATCATATTGGATTAAGGCTCACCTTAATGACTTCATTGACTTAATTACCTTTTGAAAGACCCTGTCTCCATTATCACCAAATACAGTCGCATTCTTACTGGGGTTAAGATGTGAACATATGACATTTGACGCCACAATGTAGCCCATAACAGTAGGCAATAAATTTGTGAGGCCAAAGTTTGTATCCACCCTGTGTATCTGTAGCTTCTCTAGTGCCAATCAAGAGGATCTTTTACATGGAGATGTTGAATAATTATGACTTAATACGTTTGTCATAATATTTTAAAAATGCATAGATCTGTAAAGATATGCTTTTTTTTTTTTTAAAGATTTTATTTATTTATTTGAGAGAGAGAGAATGAGAGACAGAGAGCATGAGAGGGAGGAGGGTCAGAGGGAGAAGCAGACTCCCTGCCGAGCAGGGAGCCCGATGCGGGACTCGATCCCGGGACCCTGGGATCATGACCCGAGCCGAAGGCAGACGCTTAACCATCTGAGCCACCCAGGCGCCCTAAAGATATGCTTTTAATTGTTTTATTAAATAGATAGCCAACTCAAATCTATTTTTACAGGAAAAAATAGATGAAAGTGGAGAGAAGTTATTCATTAACTCATTTTTGACAAGTGGATGGCTTATAAAATAATGAAATTTCAATTTCAAAATTTATTGCTGATTTCTCATGCTTTGAGATAGGTTTAGCCACCTTAACGTAAGCAGCTCAGTTTAGGATTTATAGGTTAGTTTGTGATTGACAGGGTTAAGATGAAAGTAGGTTGCAGTGGAAATTAGCTGATTAACTATTCAAAACTTTCTAAAATGTTTATGGTGCTTTTCTATTTTGTGATCTTTTTAAAAGATGGTAATGGATTTAATTGATAATTTTATAAATACACATATTCAAAAAATGACCTCAACTTATCTTAGCCCAACTTAACATAGAGAGTAAAATAGAAATTGGTCTTTAGATTTGTGTTATATTTATTTGTGCATAATTTTATTTTATATTTTTATTTAAACTAAAAACCCCCCACAAAAACAGTTCACCCATTTCTCCCACTCCTTAGCCCCCACCTTCTTACAAGCACCAAATTGTTCTCCGTATCTATGAGCTAGCTTTTTTTATTTTGTTTTTAGATATCACACATAAGAGAGATCATACTGCCTCTGCCTTCTTCTGCCTGACTTATTTCACTTAACATAATTATGCCCTCGAGGTCTATTCAGATTTTCACAAATAACAAGATTTCATTTTCTATGGCTGAATAATATTCTATTGTGAATATTCACCTTTATCTATATCTAAGTCTATAAAATAATACAATTTTTATCCACTCATTTATCAATGGACACTTATATTGTTCCCATATCTTGACTATTATAAATAATGCTGCAGTGAACATAGTGGTGTCTATACTTTTTTGAATTAGTGTTTTTTTCTCTGGATAAATACCTAGAAGTGGAATTGCTAGATCATGTGGTATTTCTATTTTGAATTTTTTGAAGAACCTGCATACTTTCTTTTTCAGAGTGGCTGCACCAATTTACATTCCCACGAGCAGTACTCAAGGGTTCCCTTTCCTCCATATCCTCACCAACACTCATTATTCTTGTCTTTTTGATAATAGTCATTCTAACATGTGTGAGGTAAGATCTCATTGTGATTTTGATTTACAGTTTCCTGATGACTTGTGATATTGAGCATCTTTTCATGTACCTGTTTGCCATCTGTATCTCTTCTTTGGAAACATGTCTATTCAGATCTTCTAACCATTTTTATTGAGTTTTTATTTTATTTATTATTGTTATTTTTGCTATTGATTTGCATGAGGTGTTTATATATATATATAGGTTATAAAGCCCTTATCAAATATGTAATTTGCAAGTATTTTCTCCTATTTGGTAGGTTGTCCTTCCATTTTGTTGAATGTTTTCTTTTCTGTGCAGAAGCTTATTAGTTTGATATAGTCCCATGTATTTATTTTTGCTTTTTTGATTTTCTTTTAGTGTTAGATTTTTTTTTAAAGATTTTATTTATATATTTGAGAGAGAGAGAATGAGAGACAGGGAGCATGAGAGGGAGGAGGGTCAGAGGGAGAAAAAGACTCCCTGCTGAGCAGGGAGCCCGATGCAGGACTCGATCCAGGGACTCCAGGATCATGACCTGAGCCGAAGGCAGTCGCTTAACCAACTGAGCCACCCAGGCACCCTTAGTGTTAGATTTTTAAAAAGTCACCACCAACACATGTTTCAAGAACCTGACACCTTTGTTTTCCCCAAGGAGGATGACATAAATACTATTATTTGCCACAGTTTCAAAATGAGAAAATTAAGGCATGAAAAGTGATATATTGCCTAAGGTCACATAAGTAGTAGTTGGTAGAGTTCGCATTTGAATTCAAGCAACCTAGCTCTAAATTAAATCCTCTTACCTAGTACACCACACAGATATAAACTGGTAATCAGTCCCTCAAAGTAATTTTTGGGTATACAGACATGCCCTAAAAATGCTTTCATGTAGAAGGGGAGGTAAAAAAAAAAAAAAAAAAAAAAAAAAACCTCAATGAGAAATATTCTCAAAACTTTTCCTAGATTAGAGGTGTGTATGCAGATGAGGACCATTCAAATACATTTTCACAGTCATACTGTGGTGTCCCTCAAAACATAAGTTTGAGCCTTATTTTATTTTATTTATTTATTTATTTATTATTTATTTATTTATTTATTTATTTATTTATTTATTTATTTATTTATTTATTTATTTATTTATTTATTTATTTATTTATTTGACACAGAGAGAGCCAGAGAGCAAGTACAAGCAGGGGGAATGGCAGGCAGAGGAGAAGCAGGCTCCCTGCTGAGCAGGGAGCCAGATGCCGGGCTCCATCCCAGGGTCCTGGGATCATGACCTGAGCTGAAGACAGCCACTTAACCAACTGAGCCACTCAGGTGCCCCTAGCCTTATTTTATTTGTTAAAAATTGTATTGAGTTCGATCTTGCGTCCCCACGTGTGTGCACCTAATCTTAGCTGGTCTGCCCAGGACCCCCTGAGCTCCAACCCTATTCCCCCACGAGGTCCCATTTCTGCTCCAAGATGAAAGAAACTATCATGAACCAGGAGAAACTCGCCAAACTGCAAGCACAAGTGCGCATTGGTGGGAAAGGAACTGCTCGCTGAAAGAAGAAGGTGGTTCATAGAACGGCTACAGCAGATGATAAAACCTTCAGTTCTCCTTAAAGAAGTTAGGGGTAAACAATATCTCTGGTATTGAAGAAGTGAGTATGTTCACAAACCAAGGAACAGTGCTCCACTTCAACAACCCCAAAGTTCAGGCGTCACTTGCCGCGAACACTTCCACCATTCCAGGCCTCGCTGGGACAAAGCAGCTGACAGAAATGCTACCCAGTATCTTAAACCAACTTGCTGCAGTCTGACTAGTTTGAGAAGACTGGCTGAAGCTCTGTCCAAACAATCTGTGGATGGAAAAGCACCACTTGCTACCGGAGAGGATGATGATGATGAAGTTCCAGATCTTGTGGAGAATTTTGATGAAACTTCCAAGAATGAAGCAAACTGAATTGTGTCAACTTGGGGATCTGCTATTTTATATTATGACTGCTTTTTAAAATTTTGTTCATGGATCTGATAAAATCTAGATCTCTAATTTTTAAGCCCATGTCCCTTGGACACTGCAGCTCTTTTCAGTTTTTCCTTATACACTATTCATTCTTTGCAGCTAATTAAGCTGAAGAAGCCTGGGAATAAAGTTTGAAACAAGGTTAATAAAGTTTTTTGCCTAGGGAAAAAAAGATTGTATTGACTTCTATACCTAAGAATATGATCTATTCCATTACTTTTTCAATTTTCTTCTCTGAGAATTACAAATATTTGGACCTAGTATTCACTTTGCCTATTTTCTAAATATATCACTCTCTCTAGATGTTTATTTTACATATTTACTTTTTTCTCTCTAGAACTTCCTTGTATATTCATTGTTTTGGGGTAAGGTTAGTCTTTTAATATAGTTTTTATTTTTATTTTTTAAATTTTCATTTATTTATTTATTTTTATTTAAATTCAATTAGCCAACATATACTACATCATTAGTTTCTGATGTAGTGTTCAATGATTCATCAGTTATGTATAATACCCACTGCTTATCACATCACGTGCCCTCCTTATGCCCATCACCCAGTTACCCCATCCATCCAACCATCTCCCCTTCTGCAACCCTCAGCTTGTTTCCCAGAATCAAGAGTCTCTCATGGTTTGTCTCCTTCTCTGATTTTTTCCCATTCAGTTTTTCCTCCCTCCCCTATGATCCTCTGTGCTGTTTCTTATATTCCACATATGAGTGAAACCATATAATAAATGTCTTTCTCTGCTTGACTTAATTCACTTAGCCTAATACCCTCCAGTTCCATCCACGTCGATGCAAATGGTAGGTATTCATCCTTTCTGATGGCTGAGTAATATTTCATTGTATATATGAACCACATCTTCTTTATCCATTTATCTGTTGAAGGACATCTCAACTCCTTCCAAAGGTTGGCTATTGTGGACATTGCTGCCTTGAATATTGGGGTGCATGTGCCCCTTCTTTCCACTACATCTGTATCTTTGGGGTAAATACCCAGTAGTGCAATTGCTGGGTCATAGGGCATCTCCATTTTTAATTTCTTGAGGAACCTCCATACTGTATTCCAGAGTGGCTGTACAAGCTTGCATTTCTACCAACAGTGTAAGAGGGTTCACCTTTCTCTGCATCCTGGCCAACAGTTGTTGTTTCCTGTCTTGTTAATTTAGCCATTCGGACTAGTGTAAGGTGGTATCTCATTGTGGTTTTGATTTGCATTTCCCTGATGACAAGTGATATGGAGCATTTTTTCATATGTCTGTTGGCAATTTGTAGGTCTTCTTTGGACAAATAATCTATTCATGTCTTCTGCCCATTTCTTGACTGGATTATTTGTTTTTTGGGTGTTGAGTTTGATAAATTCGTTATAGATCTTGTATACCAGCCCTTTATCTGATATGTCATTTGCAAATATCTTCTCCCATTCCATAGGTTGCCTTTTAGTTTGTTGACAGTTTCCTTTGTTGTGCGGAAGCTTTTTATCTTGGTGAAGCCCCAATAGTTCGTTTTTGCTTTTGGTTCCCTTGCCTTTAGAGACGTGTCTTGGAAGAATTTGCTGCGGCCAAGGTCGAAGAGGTTACTGCCTGTGTTCTCCTCTAGGGTTTTGATGGATTCCTGTCTCACATTTAGGTCTTTCATCAATTTTGAATTTATAATTGTGTATGGTGTAAGAGAATGGTCCAGTTTCATTCACCTGCATGTGGCTGTCTGATTTTCCCAGCACCATTTATTGAAGAGACTGTCTTTTTTTCCATTGGATATTCTTTCCTGTTTTGTTGAAGATTAGTTGACCATAGAGTTGAGGGTCCATTTTGGGGTTCTCTTTTCTGTTCAATTGATCTATGTGTCTTTTTTTGTGCTAGTACCATGTTATCTTGATGATCACAGCTTTGTAATATAGCTGAAGTCAGGCATTGTGAGGCCCCTTTGGTTTTCTTTTTCAACACTCCTGGCTATTCAGTGTTAATATAGATTTTAACACTTATTTCCTCTACCAGCTATCATATATCTTATTAACAGGAAATTATAATATTTTATGAATTTAAACATCACATGTCTCACTTATGAGCAATTAAAATTTAATAAAACATATATTGAAGTACTTTCCAACTTAATAAAAGGCATATTTCAATATCTTATTTATATTTTAGAAAGTAAATGCATGCTCTTCTATATAATGTGTTTACAAATTTTGATTCTTTTTTTATATGATTAAGAAGTAATGTCTTCATTCTTTTTATAATATAAACAGTTAAATTGGGGATGTGAGCATTCAAGGAGTAATATTCAAGGTAAACACTATTTTATCAACTTTATGACATATTCACAGTTATAAATGCTAGGTAACTTTTGTAAGTTTAGCTTATTCAAATGAAACTTTTTTCTTTTTATTCAAAATTAATTAGTATATTTATTCAAATTCAAACTTCTCTGATGTTCACCTTTTTATCACCACTTCATATATATATTTAATTTTAGTCTTTCCTCATTAATCTGTCATTCTAGATTTATAATTATTTTTGTTGCCTATTACTTCACCCAATTTGTCATCAACCTTCTGGTATTTTTTATGGGTGTGGGTGTTTAATTTAAGTAGTAAGTTTTTTAGGGAAAAGCAAAAAAAAAAAAAAAAGTATAAAAATGAGCTTAAGGTCTGCCATAGAATTTTGCTGAATTTTTTTCCTTTGTTATTTTGCAAGTGTGTAGTTTTTTTTTTTTCACTAAATTAGCATGCAATGCATTTTTCAACTCCTATTTTGATTTGACGTGCAGAACCATTTATATTCTTTGAAGTATTAATACGGATAACGTTAGAATTTCAAAAATATTTTTAAAATGTTACCAATCTATGTATAAAGTGAGAACAATTGAGTATGCATTATGTGCAGCCAGTTTAAAATTACAATGTATAGGACTTATAAAAGGGGAATTAATGTTATGTGTGCAAGTAAATAGCAGAATTTTTTTTTAAGGTTTTATTTATTTATTTGACAGAGAGACACAGCGAGAGAGAGCACAAGCAGGGGGAGTGGGAGAGGGAGAAGCAGGCTTCCCGCTGAGCAGGGAGCCCAATGCGGGGCTCGATCCCAGGACCCTGGGATTATGACCTGAGCTGAAGGCAGACGCTTAATGACTGAGCCACCCAGGCGACCCAGTAAATAGAATTAATAAATTCTATCAAAAATACAAAAAAGAACCTCACAGTTAAAAGTCTCCATGGTCTTTTAGTTAAAATACCCCACTAAATAGGTTTCTGCTTGAATACTACTTGTACTTAGAAGCTCATTGCTTCTTTTTCCAACTTTTCCTCAACCAGCTTTCAAGAAATTGGTTCATGGAACAATACTGTCAAAATGGCAATGAGTAAGATTCAGGGCTGCAAAGACTATTGAGAACCAAAGCTTGGAAAGTTTACTTTTACCTCTGAGGATCAGTTGTTAATTGGCAGATGTGTCAGAAACCATCCCTTCAGTGCAACAAGCTTTGTAGTGAAATCATCTCCCTGGAAATTCTGTCTTTTTATTATAGGTGTCCATTCTCATCACCCCTGGCTTATTTCTCTTGGAACAATGATTTAAAATCATGTAGAAGTAGGCTGCAGTTAAAAATACCTTCATTCCTCTTAACTAATCATTTTCCAGAATAGGACCCAGACCATGTTAAGCTAGATTCTTTAGTTACACTATCATACATCCTAAGATGAAAAGCCATTTAAAACATAATTTGACATGATTGTGCACAAATATCAAAGTTTTGCCAAATACCAATCGTTATAGGAATAGCTTTATTTAAAAGTTTATCCAACCTCCTGACAGAAGAATCTTATAAAAAATCTTGATTATCCAACACTTTTTATTATTAAATTCTCCAAATTAATCTATCAGAATTAGTCTCTCCATTGCCCTATTTTATCTTTCTTCAACTTTTTTTTTTACACTATTTATGGCAAAAGCTGAAGGTAAATGACCTACTCTTATTTTTTTTTTTTAACATTTTCCTGTTTGAAGTACAAATTGCAATCAGATGGACTACAAGGAAAGTATCAAGAGCAAATAAGTTCACTAGGAATATATTTAACTGATTTCAGAATCAATAGTTTAAAAGTTACGGTTTTTCATTTCTTATAATGTAGTCACTGCACATGTACATTGTCAGAAAATATGCTTCTTTCTGAAAAATATTAGTGCTAATATTTATAAATATTTTTGGGAGGGGGCTGAGATTATGATCTTGGAATGTCCACTGTGAATATCTTGTATCTAGTTCACTAAATATAAATGCACAGAAGTAGTTTTTTGAGAATTACCCCTAAATAAATAATCTGAAGATGAGGTTTACTTTTATAAAACATTACTAAAAAAGTTTGGCAAGAGAGTATGTTAAACAGAAGTGTTGTGGGCATGGTGGGAACAAGAGAGGAAAGCTCAGAACCCAAGTGGATTCAGTCACAAGGAGCAACTAATACATCCTTAGTTGTCATGGGGCAATTCGACATATTTTTTTTTATTAATATGAACAAGAGATAACCTGGATAATTTAAAAAATTATTTTACTAGTCTAAATTACCACCTGTATGTTACTTACTAATCCCCAATGCCTAAACAAATGCTGTAACAAGGCAAAGACATATACATCTTACCTTAAAAAAAATGAAATACACTTGACACACAATGCTACATTAGTTTCAGGCATATAATATAGTAATTCAACAACTCTATGTTACACTATGCTCACCATAAGTGTAGCTACCATCTGTAGCTACCATATAATTCTATTAAAATACCATTGACTATATTCCCTATGTTGTACTTTTCATACCCATGACTTACTCATTCCATAACCAGAATCCTGTACCGCCTAATCCCCTTCACTCATTTTGCCTATCACCCCATTCCTCCCCTCTTTCAACCACCAGTTTGTTTTTGTTTGGTCATTTGTTTTGTTTTATAGATTCCACATATAAGTGAAATCATATATTATTTTTTCTCTCTGAATTATGTTACTTAGCATAATTCCCTCTAGGTCCATCCATATAGTCACAAATGGCAAGATCTCATTTTTTTTGTGACTGAGTAATATTCCATTGTATATCACATCTTTATCCATTCATATATTGATGGACACTTAAGTTGTTTCCATATCTTAGCTATTCTCAATAATGTTATAATACTCATAAAGGTGCATATATCTTTTTGAATTGTATTTTGGATTTCTTTAAGTAAATAACCAGTAGTGGAATTACTGGATCATGTGGCATTTTTAGTTTTATTTTTTTCTAGAAACTTCCATACTGTTTTCTAGTTTTTGCACCAATTTACAAGCCCATCAACAGTGATTGAAGTTTCCCTTTTCTCCACATCATTGCCAACACTTATTTGTCTTTTGATAACCAGCCATTCTGATTGGTGGGAGGTGATGTTAACATTGTAGTTTTGATTTTCATTTCCCTGATGATCAGTGATAGTCAGCATCTTTTTTTTATGTGTCTGTTGTCCATCTGAATGTCTTCTTTGGAAAAATGTCTACTCAAGGTTTATATCCATTTTTTAACCAAATTGGAGTGTGTGTGTGTGTGTGTGTTATAAGTTCTTTATATATTTTGGACATTAATTTCTTATCAGATTGTATTGCAAATATCTTCTCCCGTTCAGTAGGTTACCTTTTTGGGTTTTTTTTTTTGATGGTTTCTTTCACTGTGCAAAAGCATTCTGTTTTGGTATAGTCCAAATAGTTTATTACTTATTTTGTTTTCCTTGCCTGAATGACCTATCTAGAAATAGTTGTTAAGGCTGAGGTCCAAGAGATTGCTGCCTATGTTTTCTTTTAGGAATTTTATGGCTTCAGGTCTCACATTTAGATCTTTATTTCATTTTGAGTTTATTTTTGTGTTAGGCTTAAAGAAGTAGTTCAGTTTCTTTCTTTTTCTTTTTTTTCTTTTTTTTTTTTTTTTTGCATGGAGAACCATTTATTGAAAAGACTGTCTTTTCTCATTGTATATTCTTGCTTTCTTTGTCATAGATTAATTGATCATATAAATATGGGTTTATTTCTGGGCTCTCTATTTAGTTCCATTGACCTAGGTGTCTGTTCTTGTGCCAGTACCATACTGTTTTGATGACTATAGCTTTGGGGTATCTTGAAAGACGGGATTGTGATACCTGTAGCTTTATTCTTTCTCAAGATTGCTTTGGCTATTCAGTCGTTAGTGATTCCATTACAAATTTTAATATTATTCATTCTAGTTCTGTTAAAAATGCCATTGGAATTTTAACAGGGATTTCATTTCATAGGGATTCAATACTTCCAATCCTTGAGCATGTAATATCTTTCCATTTGTTTGTCATCTTAAATTTCTTTCATCAATATCTTATAGTTTTCCGGACACGGGTCTTTCACCTTTTTGGTTAAATCTATGCCTAGGTTTTTTGTTGTTGTTGTTTTGTTTTGTTTTGTTTTGTTTTTTAACGCAATTCTAAATGGGATTGTTTTCTTAATTTCTCTTTCTGCTACTTCATTATTGGTGTATAAAAACCCAACAGATTTCTGTATATTAATTTTGTATTCTGTAACTTTATTGAATTCAGTTATTCTAACTGTGTATGTGTTTGTGTATGTGTGTGTGTGGAGTCTTTAGGGTTTTCTTTGTATACTATCATGTTTTCTTCAAATAGTGACAGTTTTGCTTCTTCTGTAATAGTTTGGATGCCTTTTATTTCTTTTTATGTCTGATTGCTGTGTTCAGACTTTCAGTACTATGTTGAATAAAAGTGGTGAAAGCAGACATTGTTGTCTTGTTCCTGATGTTAGAAGAAAGTTCTGTTTTTTTCCCATTGAGAATGATGATAGTTGTGGGTTTATCATATATGCCTTTTTTTTTTTAAAGATTTTATTTATTTATTTGACAGAGAGAGACACAGCGAGAGAGGGAACACAAGCAGGGGGAGTGGGAGAGGGAGAAGCAGGCTTCCCACGGAGCAGGGAGCCTGATGCGGGGCTCGATCCCAGGACCCTAGGATCATGACCTGAGCTGAAGGCAGATGCTTAACGACTGAGCCACCCAGGCACCCCTATCATATATGCCTTTATTATGTGAGGCGTGTTACCTGTAAAAGCAATTTGTTGATTTTTTTAATTACTGATGGATTTTGAATTTTTGTCAAATGCTTTTTCTGCATCTTTGAGATCATGATTTTTTATTCCATTTTGTAAATGTGGTATATCACATTGATTTGTGGGTATTGAACTATTTTTGCATCTGTGGAATAAATCCCACATATGGTGATAGTCCCTTTAATGTATTGATGAATATGGTTTGCTAATATTTTGTTGAGGGTTTTTACATCTATATGCATCAGGGCTAGTGGCTTGTAATTTTCTCTTTTTGTTGTATCTTTGGTTTTGGTATCAGCGTAATAATGCTGGCCTCATAGAATGTATTGAGAAGCTGTTCTTCCTCTTCTATTTTTTGGAGTAGTTTCAGGAGAATAGACATTAAGTTTTCTTTAAACGGTTGGTATCATCCACTTGTGAATCTATCTGGTCCTAGACTTTTGTTTGCTAGGAGTATTTTGATTATCAATTCAATTTTATTATAAGTGGTCTGTTCAGATCTTCTATTTCTTCCTGATTCAGTTTTGGAAGATTGCATATTTCTAGGAATTTATCTGTTTCTTCTGGTTGTCTAATGTTGGCATATATTTTTTTTAAAGATTTTTTTTTTAATTTTTATTTATTTGAGACAGAGAGAATGAGAGAGAGAGAGCACATGGGGGGGGGTCAGAGGCAGAAGCAGGCTCCCTGCCGAGCAGGGAGCCCGATGCGGGACTCGATCCAGGGACTCCAGGATCATGACCTGAGCCGAAGGCAGTCGCTTAACCAACTGAGCCACCCAGGTGCCCTGGCATATATTTTTTTTGTAGTAGCCTCTTATAAGTCTTTGTATTTTAGTGATGTTGGTTGTTACTTCTTCTCTTTAATTTCTGAGTTTAATTGGGTCCTCTTTTTTTCTCAATGAATCTGGCTAAAAGTTTATCAATTGTATTTATCTTTTCAAACAACCAGCTCTTGGTTTTATTGATCTTTTCTATCGGTCTTTAGTCACTATTTCATTTATTTATGCTTTTATCTTTACTTCCACCCTTCTATAACTTTGACTTTTCTCTTTCTTTCTTTCTTTCTTTCTTTCTTTCTTTCTTTCTTTCTTTCTTTCTTTCTTTCTTTCTTTTTCTTTCTTCTTTCTTTTCTCCTTCTCCTTCTTCTTCTTCTTGTTCTTGTTCTCTAGGTGTAACTTAGATTATTTACTTGAGATTTTTGTCGTTTCTTGAAATAGACCTGTATTGCTACAAATTTTCCCTAGACTACTCTTTCTGTATCCCAAAATTTGAGGCTGTTATGTTTTTATTTTCTTTTAGTCTCCATGTGTTTTTTTCTTCTCTTTGATTTCTTTCTTGAACCATTCATTGCCTAGTGGCATGTTGTTTAGCTTCCATGTGTTTGTATTTTTTTCCATTTTTTTCTTATAGTTGATAATATACAACTTACTTTTGGATAGAATGCTTTGTTAGGAAATGGGCACAATAGTATACCAATGTCACATTTTATTTTTAATTTTCTTCCAATGCAATATTTTAAGTAAATTCATTTTCTAGTATTTCTACAACTAATTTTCAGCTAAGGAAATGGAGACAAATCCATTGTTGCAATATAATTAAATATTTATCCTTGGCTTAAAACTATTATTTATATATATATATATATCGCAGTGAAAAATTTATACCTGAAGAAAGCAATAAAAAATTAGTGTGAGTAAAGGGATCTAAATAAATATTTGATTTAGGATGTTATTTAGCTAGTAATGCACTAAGTAATATTTGCCTTAGATCGATAGTTACAAAAGGTATAAGATTCTTATAAATATAATAGAAATCATTTTCAGTTAGATTGTAAGTGGACTAAAAGCTGTAATAATAAAAATAAAACTGTGGAATTTCTTTTTTTCTTTTTTTTTTTTAAGATTTTATTTATTTATTTGAGAGAGAGAATGAGAGACAGAGAGCATGAGAGGGAGGAGGGTCAGAGGGAGAAGCAGACTCTCTGCCGAACAGGGAGCCTGATGCGGGACTCGATCCCGGGACTCCAGGATCATGACCTGAGCCGAAGGCAGTCGCTTAACCAACTGAGCCACCCAGGTGCCCAAAACTGTGAAATTTCTACCAATTTTTATCTGAGTTGTTAAAATGTTTGGTTACTTAAATAAAATAAAAAAATTCACTTGGGTTAATGCTGCATTTGAAATATTCTGATAGTAAAAATAAGAAGTTTTTTTGGAAGTTTACATAATATTATAATTGTAGTTTATACTGCAATATCTATACAATGCAATCATATATCATAGTAAATCATGTATTTAGTGAGTTTTATTTCAGAATTAAAGTATTTTAACTTGAAATGCAGAGTCTATAATTATTTGTGTTTTTACTTTATTCACAAATATCCCGTAAAATTTTATATAAACTGAATCATGGCCCCCATAATTCACATTTGAAGCTGTAGGCTTCAATGTGACTGTCTTTGGAGGAAGAGCCTTTAAAGAGGTAATTAAGGTTAAATGAGATCATAAGAGTGGAGCCTCAATCCTATATCACTACTGTCCTAATAATAAGAGGCATCAGGGATATGTGTGACAGAGGGAAGACTGCATAAGGACATTGTGAGAAAGCAGGTTTCTGCAAGTCAAAGAGATGGGCCTCAGAAGATACTAACCCCTCTTGCACTTTTATTTTAGACTTTCAGCCTCCAGAAGTGTGTGAAACTACAATCCCATTGTTTAATCCACCCAGGTTCTGATATTTTGTTATAGCAGTACTAACAAACTAATATAAAATTCTAAGATCAAGTTTCGGGGAGGGAAAATTTACATATAGGAATCTACAATTTAGAACTTTTGCTTAAAAATCCAAATATACATTTACCTGCAACCTTAAAGACATTAATTTTTAACTGAAAACAACTAGCTGAAATGGGAAAGCCAGATGTTTTTATTCATTTTCCAAAAATTAAATAGACTGATGTATTGGAAATCTTGGACAAAAATAGAGTTATTTAGATAGATGATAGCTAGATGAAAGATTAGATACATGATAGATAGATAGATAGATAGATAGATAGATAGATAGATAGATAGATGATAGATGATAGAATTTGAAAGTAGAATGCAGGAACACTTAAATCATGTGTAGCTTTGATATATATCCATTCCTATTGGGACAGTGGCTGGTTGTATATAAGGAGTAGGTCTGGTCTTCGAAGAATGTAAGCAGATAAGTAGTCTATCAGTGATTTAGACAAACAAATCAAAACCAGACTTTGGGCTACAGAAACATTAGAGTACTTTACAATAAACTGTGCTGAATATCCTCAATTATCAGGGTCCATTTCTACCACTTTCTAGGGTGTTTTTCTCTACTACAAGTGCAGAGATATAAAGGCTTTTTTTCTTTATATTTCCTTGCATGTACTGGATGCAAATTAGGTTCTATCAACTACATTCACTGTAAGAGCATTTTGAAGGGAAAATTGATAGAAAGCTATCTTTCTGGCTGGTCTGTTGTTTTTTATGGCAAACAGGTTGTGAGAACGTGATTTTGCTTTGTAACTTCATTTCAGAATCCAAATTCCAGCTTCACAGCTATTTAAATACAGTTTTGAAGTTGCAGCCACTTTCTTATGCATCAAACCAATATGTCAAACTCAGTGGTTTATTGGTGGGCTCCTGATTTTTCCACTTTCTGATTGTGACAGACATCATAGTTCCCTTGGTTGATCAATTAAATGTGTAATGTTCTGAGGTGCAGCTCAGAGCCTATTCTCCTAATACTTCTTTGGATTAAATTCTATTCTATTCATAATATTTAGTGCAATTCTGACTGTTAGAGAAATCAAGAAGAAATGTTCAATCTTCTGTATGGAATTAATTATATTGGTGTTTGGGAGAGTAGTGTGTTATCCAGACTCTGAATTTGATTCAACACAAAATGTATACAATTATAACCCACAGATGTCTTCAGATGTTTACATGAATAGATAAATATAACTTACCATCAAACATGAAAGTGACTCTAATTTCATATTTAGAGTTTCTTTTTTTTTCCTTAATTATTCTTTATTATTATTCTCCCCACCAATGTGGTATACATGTACTGAACTAGTTTTCATGACTAATATTTGAGTACAAATACTATTTTGTCAACAAAGGGATAGCCTTGCTTTTATTATCAGTTAGTGAAAAAATGCAGTCAGCACATATCCACTCACATAAATAGAAGGTATTAAACCTTAAAAAAAAGAAAGAAAAAGAAAAAGAAGGTACTAATCCTTATCTTCCCAGACCTGGTGACAGCAGGAAGAGTTTATGAAAGAAAAGAAGATATATATTTCAGTCTTTTCATTCAATTCAAATGCTTTGCCTCCTAGCTCAGAGACTAAAACTGCATTGAAGTATAAACCTGATCTTCCCTTGCCCTAAGAATATTCAGCTGAGTTATACTCCGTAAAATCTTTTAAACCACATTCCTTAAAATTATTTTATTTAATGGAAAGGATACCTGACAAGGTAGCACTACAGTTAAAAATCAGAGGTGGCCTATAAGATCTCTAGTTTCCTCTGGGTCTAAGATACTAGGCCTCTCCCTGGCTATCTATTCTAGGAAGGAATAAAGAGAAAATTTTAAATGGACTATTAGATTATGGAAGGAAAATGTTAAGTTCAAGCCTAATAATTAAATATGCAGAGAAATATGGGAGGAAATAAGTCATTTTCCAAAGGAGAACCCAAGATTTACTTAATATAATACTACACACTATCAATAAATATTATGAAAGATGTTTCTCTCTCCACCCTTCTTGCTTAACTCACATATATCTTATTACAATCCTCTGAAAGAAATTCTTGCACATATCTTCTTAAGCCTTAAAACTTATATAGAAAGTTGTGTGTGTTTGTTGATTTTCTCTCTTAAAAAATGAAAATATCTTAAAGTCATAATTTTTAAGGTGAGTTTAAGAAAGCACAAACATGAGGAAATTGGCTGTTCAAAGATATGCTGTTTGAGATAGCAAATTATCCGTAGGATACTTACTTTTATTGAGATCTGTGGCTTCAGTTTTTTAATATCTTTAGGGCTAGGATTCCTTAGATGTTAGGAGAAGATAGCAGGGACAACAAAATTTTGGAATTTATCATTCTATCTAAAATGCTTGTATTTTTCCTTGAGTTTATTGCACTCACGGAAAAGAGTCTATGAGAGAAGCTTTAGAGTTCAGATTTCATTTATAAAATTGACAAATTAATTTGTTAAATTACCAAAATCCATCCAATACTATAAATTGGTGCTCTTAAGGGGTGCCTGGGTGGCTCAGTCATTAAGCGTCTGCCTTTGGCTCAGGTCATGATCTCAGAGTCCTGGGATCGAGCCCCACATCGGGCTCTCTGCTCAGTGGGGAGCCTGCTTCTCCCTCTCCCATTCCCCCTGCTTGTGTTCCCTCTACCACTGTGTCTCTCTCTGTCAAATATATAAAATCTTAAAAAAAAAATAATAATGGTGCTTTCAAATGCACGGAACAGTGCATAATGAGGTGCATTACCAATAAGATATTATGGGCTTTTCCATTGGCTAGGCTATACACAAATTATTCATGAAAAGAAAAAAAAAAGTTTTATAATTTCAGGTATATTTGTAAATGTCTGGAAGTTGAGAAAAAGTAGTTCTCTAAACATTGTTTGCACTGGACAATCAGTTTGGCTATTTGTCTAAGCACCCTAACCAATTAGGGCCATCAACTATAACTGATTAATACAATAAATTGACCAGCTGTGTGATTGAACTAACCAAGTAATACAATTGACTTAATGTAAAATATGTGCAGGCTAACTGCCATATAATTCATTCATTTCATTATCTTTTTCATGCTCTGAGAAGTCCTGACCTCTGCTCTGCCTGATAGCACACTCAACAGTTTAGTAAGCTGGATGCATCATGATCATGGAAGCCCCAAATACATAAATGCACTGTCATTTCAAACAAATACTTACAGAGAATTATAACTGATGAATCTAGCTTTTCCTGCAACTTTCTACACTCAAAACTGGGGAACTTCCAAAGAAACAGGAAACAGGTTGTTTTGGGTTAGTGATTCAGGTTGATTTTGTTTGTACGAAGATTGTCTACATAGTATGGTACTTTTGAATCCTGGAAGGCATAAAGACAGTTTTTAGGCCAAGGATGTTTTATATACAAGGAGTATGGATGTGACAGTAGATAGACTCATTATTACTTGCCTTGTACACAGGTAAGTATCTATACAACAGTCTACAAAAAAGTGGAAAGCACATAGGCTTTGGGTTCTGACAGAGCCCAATATCACATTTCAACCAATTTTATTGCATTTGACTCCACAAAAAATACCATACAGTATAAAGGTAAGATGTCTTTCTCCCATGAGATAAGGAAATTCACATTCAGAATGAATTAAGCGACTTGCCAATGATCACATGAATAATAAATATCAGATCTGGAACTAGTTTCCAAATATTTTTACTCTTAATTCATTGTTCTTTCTGCAATTATACAATATTACATCTTATACATTTCAGTTGCAAATGGCCAAAGCATCCATTTAAACAAAAATAAGCCCCATGCCCCAAAAGTAGGTAAATGGGAAATTTATTGGTTTTATACAGTCAGGAAGTCCAGAGTAGAGGTGGCTTCTGACATTGCTGGATCCAGGAATTTTTTTTTTTTTTAAGATTTTATTTATTTATTCGACAGAGAGAGACACAGCGAGAGAGGGGACACAAGCAGGGGGAGTGGGAGAGGGAGAACCAGACTCCCTGCTGAGCAAGGAGCCTCATGTGGGACTCAATCCCAGGACCCTGGGATCATGACCTGAGCCAAAGGCAGACGCTTAACGACTAAGCCACCCAGGCGCCCTGGATCCAGGAATTAAAATGATAATCCACTTGGTTACACACTCTCTCTCTGCCTCTTTCCTTCTCTCCTCTGTGGTGGAAAAACTGGGTGAGGCCAAGAATTGAAACAAGAAGAGTTGCTTGAAAGGAGCAGAAAGCTACTGGAATACTCCAGGCAGAAAGGATGGTGGCATGAAATAAGGACACAGCACTGGGGTAGTTAAAGTCAAATTCAAGATTTTTATTTTCTTTTAAATTTTAAATATTTGTTGATAGATGGAATAAGGGCCATCAACAGAGTGTGGATTAAACATGATTTCAGATTTTGGTCTGAATGACTAGGTATAATGTGGCCTTATTAATAAAATAATGAAGTCTGAGAAAGGAAGAAATTTTGAAAAAAAATCAAAATTAAGAAAATATAAAATGACAAATTACTATTTTAAAAAGGCTGATTCCACAGGTAACTTGGTGTGAATTAAAAACAGCCCTGCACATGCTTTGTGAGAACAGTTCCCACACTAGACCACTAAGCTTAGCTAGAAACTCTTTCAGCTCCCAGAAACCATTTTATCTGGGTTCGTTTTGTGTAGTACATAAACTGCACAATCATATAAAACAAACCTGCAGGTCTGTATCTAAAATTAAATAAAAAGTTAAGGTGTTTGGTGTGACCATTATGATTGTTAAAGTAGAAACTATATCCCATGAGGAAAATAATAAAGCTAACAGATTTAGGTAAATATAAAGTTCAGCTAATTAATGGAAAAATCGCCCATTTTCCAAGCTTTCAATAATATTTGGTATTTTGAAAAAAAAATGAACTATAGTCCTTTATGTTTATTTGAAAAATCTTAGTATACATATATCCACACACTCCTCTATACCTAGCTCAGTTAAAAAAAAAAAATTGTGTGTATATGGTCATGTTTGGAGATGTATTTGTTGAAAATAAAATTTAGAAAATTTAATACAATATATAGTTAAATGTAAAGAAATTGAAACATGGATAATGCACAGAGATAAGCAGGAAACCTTTCTTATGCATCCTCCAATAATGGAATACTATTTGTTTTCCATTTGGAAAATTACATATTAGAATAATTTTGTTATTTCCCCTAATTTGTTACAAGAGGGTATAAAATGAATTTTCATTAAGGTAACATTCATGTTTATGTGGCCTTAGAAAACAAAGAATGAGATCAAGATTTTTAACTATTTTTATAGATAGAAGTAGCCTTACATATTTTTATATACAGAAGGAGCCTTATTCCAGGCAACAACTGCTAACTACAACAAATATGTTAGTTTTTAGTTTTGCTATATTTTTGCTGCACCAATATGGAAGCATCTGATTCACTTCGGATGTGTCAACTGTAGGTATAACAGACTATAGAACTCCAAGATCCATTTCTGATTAAAGAAGAAGGAAAAAAATTACAGGATGGTATCTAGTAACACTTCTGTTCAAATGAACATGCTTTCAGAGGCAACTGGATTCTTAGTTTTCCTGAATCAAAGTAGATGATCGATGATAGATTAATAGACAGGCAGATATAAAATAAGTCAAGGGACTAGTCATTCCTTTATGAGAAGCTACTATGCTAAACTGCTAAAAAAAACCCAAAAAAGTCAACTCCTTCATCTGACAGTTTTGGAGTCCTGTGTATGGGGCAATTGGTGAGAACTGTTGGTTATCAGCTCCTTCATCTGACAGTTTTGGAGTCCTACCTGAGGCACAGTGTGTATGGGGCAATTGGTGAGAAGTGCTAGGGAGAATTATATGTGAATAGTGTTGCAATTAATCCTTATTCTGTCTATTTCTTTTTCTCTTTCTTTCCTTCTTTTTCTTTCTTTCTTTCTTTTCTTTCTTTCTTTCCTTTCTTCTTTCTTCCTTCCTTCCTTCCTTCCTTCCTTTCTTTTCCTTCCTTCCTTCCTTCCTTTTTTGTATTTATTTTTGTGAGACAGAGAGAGAACACGAGCGAGGGTGGGGGAGGGTCAGAGAGACAAGCAGGCTCCCACTGAGCAGGGAGCCGGATGGGGGACTGGATCCCAGGACCCTGGGATCATGACCAGAGCGGAAGGCCAGATGCTTAACCAACTGAGCCACCCAGGCACCCTATTCTGTCCATGTCTATAAATACATTTCTTGCCTAAGAAGTCTTTGTTGATAGCTCTTTATTTGAACTGACCACATAGAGAAGAATTGATATACATTAACTTCTACCCCCATGCATCTTTTTTTCTGCACTTTACTCGGACTTATGTATAACAGAAAATACCAGGATAATTTGAAGTACAGACCTGACTTGGAGTCATATCTCCAAATCTGTTGTAAAGATTAAAGATAATGTGTATCAAGATTTTGACTTAGGTCCTGACACATAGTAAATTAAAGATTTTAATTATAGTTACTAATCATAAACCAGTTGCCAATTTGACCTTCCAGAAACATTGTTATAAGACTTTCAGATACAAGATTTATGATTTAAGGATCCATTCAGTATTTCACAAAAGTAATAATGTATCGATGACTGTAATATTTCTTCTATTCTGTACTAAAGGTTTTGATACAACCAGGGGATTTTACTATATTAAGCAAACCATTAATTAATCCAAGAATCAATCACATAAATTTGAACTTGTTTTCAACCTTATGAGCCAAATCATCAATAATCTAAGTAGTTCATGGGACGCCTGGGTGGCTCAGTCGGTTGAGCGTCTGCCTTCGGCTCAGGTCATGATCCCAGGGTCCTGGGATCCAGTCCCGCATCGGGCTCCCTGCTCCGCGGGGAGCCTGCTTCTCCCTCTGCCTCTGCCTCTCTCTCTCTCTCTTTCATGAATAAATAAATAAAATCTTAAAAAAAAAAATCTAAGTAGTTCATTAAGGTCACAGTTAACCATAGTTGGGTAAATCTTAATCTGTTTAAATCTTAATAATTCTTCCAGCTGAGAAATCTGTAGTCAAGAATGAATAATATATGAAAGCTTAAGTATGGGTCTTATGAATATCTTATGTATCTCTTTTTTGTTTTGAACAGCTCCCAAAATTAGAAATATATATATATACATATATAATATATAATAATATATTATATATATTATATTATAAATGTATATATTTTGCTGACCAGGAAGGAATCTTTTTTTTAAATTTTATTATTATACTTTTATATTTTTACTTCTTTCACCTATTTCTCCCACCATCCCCCAACCACCGCCTGCCTCTGGCAACCACCGATCTGTACTTTGTACTTATGAGCTCGGTTGTTTTTGTTCTTGTTCTTGTTTTTAGATTTCACCTATAAAAGAAATTATATAGTATTGTCTTGTCTACTTGACTTATTTTACAGAACGTAGTACCTTCAAGGTCCACCCATGTTGCCACAAATGACAAGATTTCATTGTTTTGTTTTGTTTTTTTATGGCTGACTAATATCCGTGTGTGTGTGTGTTATGTTTATGTGACATATATCACAGTTTTTATCATTAATCTATCAGTGGATACTTAGATTGTTCCCATACCTTGGCTATTATAAATATTGCTTCAATGAGCATGGGGGTTCACATATTTTTCAAGTTAGTGTTTTTATTTTCTTCAGATAAATATTCAGAAGTGGAATTGCTAGATCATATGTGTAGTTATATTTTTATTTTTTTGAGGAACCTCCATAATGTTTTCCTTAGTAGTTGTACCAATTTATATTCCCACCAACAGTGCGCAAGTGTTCCTTTCTGTCCACAACTTCTCAAATTATTTCTTTTTTTTTTAATAATAGCCATTCTAATAGGTGTCAAGTGATATTGCGGTTTTGATTTGTATTTCTTAAATGATTAATGATGTTGAGCATCTTTTCACATACCCATTGGATATCTGTACATTTTCTTTGGAAAAATGTTTATTCAGATGTTCTAACCACTTTTTAATAAAAAAAAATTTGCTACTGAATTGTATGAATTCTTTATATATTTTGGATATTAACCCCTTAGCAAATACACAATTTGCAAGTATTTTCTCCCATTCAGTAGGTTGCCTTTCCATTTTATTGATGGTTTTCTTTGCTGTGCAGAAGCTTATTATTTTGATGTAGTCCCTCTTATTTGTGTTTGCTTTTTTTGTTGCTTTTTCTATTTGTGTCAAATTCAAAAAACAATCCCCAAGATATGTCAAGGAGCTTACTGTCTATATTTTCTTATATGAGTTTTATGGTTTCATGTCTTATGTTCAAGTCTTTAACTCATTTCGAGTTAATTTTTGTTTATGGTGTAAGATAGCAGTCCAATTTCATTATTTTTCATGTGGCTGTCCAGTTTTTCCAGCACTATTTATTGAAGAGATTATCCTTTCCCTGTTGTATATTCTTGGCTCCCTTTTTTATAAATTAATTCACCAAATATGAGTGGGTTTATTTCTGGCTCCTAATATGTTCCATTTGTCCATGTGCCTGTCTTTGTGCCAATGTTGAATTATTTTACTTATTATAGCTTTGTAATATAATTTAAAACCAGGGAGCATGATGCCTCCAGCTTTGTTCTTTCTCAAGATTGCTTTGGATATTAGGGGTCTTTTTTGGTTCCATACAAATTTTAGAATTGTTCTATTTCTGTGGAAAATACTTTGGAATTTTGATATGGATCATATTGAATCTATAGTTTGAGTAATTGGACATTTTAACCATATTAATTCTTCTATGAGCACAGGATATCTTTCCATTTATCCACATCTTCAATTTCTTTTCTTAATGTCTTACTTATTTCACTATACAGGGCCTCTACTCCTTGGTTAAATTTATTTCTAGATATTTTTTGATGAATTTTAAATGGGATTGTTTATTTTCTTTTCAGATATTCTGTTATTAGTGTATAGAAATGCAACATATTTGTGTATTGATTTTGTATCCTGCAACATTACTGAATTTGTTTGTTACTTTTAACAGTTTTTTTGATGGAGTCCTTAAGGTTTTCTATATATAATATCATGTCACCTGCAAGTAATGACAATTTTACCTCTTTCTTTCCAGTTTGGATGCATTTTATTTCCATTTCTTGCCCAACTGCTATTGCAAGGACATCCGATACTATGTTGAATAAGAATGGCAAGAGGGAGCATCCTTGTCTTGTTTCTGATATCAGAGGAAAAGTTTTCAGGTTTTCATCATTGACTATGGTGTTAGTTGTGGGCTTTTCATCTATGACCTTTATTATATTGAAGTACATTTTCTCTATACCCACTTTGTTGAGAGTTTTTATCATAAATAGATGTTGAATATTGTCAAATTTTTTTTCTGCATCTATTAAGGTGATATATGATTTAAATCCTTTATTTTGTTAATACAGTGTATCATATTAACTGATTTACAGATGTTTAACTATCCTTTCATCCCTGAAATAAATCCCACTTGATCATAATGTATGATCCTTTTAATGCATTGTTGAATTCCATTTATTATTATTTTGTTAAAGATTTTTACACCTAAGCTCATCAGAACACTAGCCTGTCATTTTCTTTTCTTGGGGCATCCTTGTCTGGTTTTGATATTAGGTGAATGCTGGCTTTATAAAATGAATGTGGAAGAGTTTCCACCTCTTCTATTTTTTTTTTTTTTAAGACTTTGAGAAGGATTGGTATTAATTCTTTTTTGAATGTTTGGTAGAATTCACCAGTGAAGCTGTCTTGGACTTTTGTTTGTTGGAGGTGTATGAGTACTGATTCAATAATTTCTTTACTAGCAATTGGTCTATTTGGATTTACTATTTCTTTTATGTTTTATGTTTTATTGCAGTATAATTAGCATACAGTGTTATATTAATTTCAGGTGTGCAACATATTGATTCAACAATTCTATACATTACTCAGTGCTCACTACAATAAGTTTAGTGACCATCTGTCACCACACAATTATTACAATATTATTGACTATTCCCTATGCTGTACCTTTCATTGCCATGGCTTATTCATGCCATAAATGGAAGCTTGTACTTCTTAATTCCCTTTATGTATTCACACCCCCCACCAACCCTCTACAGCCACCTGTTTGTTTTCTGTATTTAAGAGTCTGTTTTTTGCTTGTTTGTTTCTTTGTTTTGTTTCTCAGATTTCACATATGAGAGAAATCATATGGTATGTGTCTTTCTCTGTCTGACTTATTTTACTTAGCACAACACCCTCTAGGTCCATCCATATTGTTGCAAATGGCAAGATCTCATTCTTTTATGGCTAATATTACATTATATATATATATATATATATATATATATATATATATATATA
>NW_023270323.1:56893757-56962090 GCF_011800145.1 Mirounga leonina | reverse complement strand
TATATATATATATATATATATATATATATATATATATATATACACACACACACACACACACACACACACATCTAATATTACATTATATATATATATATATATATATCTCTATATATCTACCACACGTTTTATATATATACCACATCTTCTTTATCTATTCACCTATTTTTGGACACTTATGTTGCTTGCATATCTTGGCTATGGTAAATAATGCTGCAATAAACATAAATGTGCATATATCTTTTCCAGTTAGTGTTTTTATTTTCTTTGGGTAAATGCCCAGTAGTGGAATTACTGGATCACATGGTATTTCTATTTTTATGTTTTGAGGAAGCCCCATACTGTTTATACCAGTGGTTGCACCAATTTACATTTTTACCAATAGTGGAGGAGAGTTCTTTTACTCCACATGCTCACCAACACTTATTTCTTGTCCTTTTGATTCTAGCCATTCTGACAGGTGTCAGATGATATCTCATTGTGGTTTTGATTTGTATTTCCCTAATTATTGATGTTGAACATTTTTTCTTGTATCTGTTGATCATTATTATGTTTTCTTTGGAAAATTGTCTATTCGGGCCCTTTGCCTACTTTTAATTAGATTTTTATTGATATTAGGTTGTATTAGGTATTTCTATATTTTAGATATTAACCCCTTATTGGATATGTCATTTGCAAAAATTTTGTTTCATTCAGTAGGTTGCCTTTTACTTTTGTTGAAGTTTCTCTTTACTGTGCAAAAGTTGTTTTGTTGTGTTTTTGTTTGTTTGTTTTGTTTTGTTTTGGTGTATTCCCATCAGTTTATTTTTTCTTTTGTTTCTTTTACTTCAGGAAACATACCTAGCAAAATGTTGCTGAAGTTGATGTCCAAGAGATTAGATTACGCCTATGTTTTCTTCTAAGAGTTTTATAGTTTCAGGTCTCACATTTAGGTATTTAATCCACTTGAACTTATTTTGCATAGAGTGTGAGAAATTGGTCCAGTTTCATTCTCTTGCATGTAGTTGTCCAGTGTTCCCTGCACCATTTATTGAAGAAACTGTCATTTCTCCACTATATATTTTTGTCTTGTCATGAATTAATTGACCATATAAAGATGGGTTTATTTCTGAGGTCTCTAATGTGTTCCACTGATCTATGTAGCTGTTTTGTTCGGTGTTGGTTTTGTGCCAGCACCATACCATTTTGATTACTATAGCTTTATAGTATATCTTACAGTCTGGGATTGTGATACCTCCAGCTTTGCTCTTTCCCAAGATTGCTTTGGCTATTCAGGGACTTTTGTGCTTCCATACACATTTTAATATCATTTGTTCTAGTTCTGTGAAAAGTGCTGTAGGCATTTTGATGGGAATTACATTGAATTTGTAGATTGCTTTGAGTTCTGTGGACATCGTGACAATATTAATAATTTCAATCCATGAGCACAGACTATCTTTCCAATTATTTTATTGCCTTTAACTTCTTACATCAATGTTTTATATTTTTCAGAGTACATGTTTTTAACTTCCTTGGCTAAGTTTATTCCTAGGTATTTTATTCTCTTTGTTGCAATTTTAAGTGGGGTTATTTTCTTATCTTTCTGCTACTACATACAAATGCAAGAGATTTCCGTACATTGATTTTGTACCCTGCAACTTTTACTGAATATTTTTTATCAGTTCTGATAGTTTTTTGGTGATGTCTTTAGAGATATAGTATCATGACATCCTCAAATAGAAACAATTTTATTTCTTCCTTATCATTTGGATTTTTTTTTTTTCTTGTCTGATTGTAGCAGCTAGGATTTCAATACTATGTTGGATAAAATTGGTGAGAGTGGAGATCCTTGTCCTGCTCCTGATGTTAGAGGAAAAGCTTTTAATTTTTCACCATTATGTTGTTAGCTGTGGATTTTTCATATATGGCCTTTATTTATTTTTTATTTTTTTATTTTTTTAAAGATTTTATTTATTTTTTTGACAGAGAGAGACATAGCGAGAGCAGGAACACAAGCAGGGGGAGCGGGAGAGGGAGAAGCAGGCTTCCCGCAGAGCAGGGAGCCCGATGTGGGACTCGATCCCAGGACCCTGGGATCATGACCTGAGCCAAAGGCAGACGCTTAACGACTGAGCCACCCAGGCGCCCCATATATGGCCTTTATTATGTTGATGTATATTCTTTCTAGAATTACTTTGTTGAAAGTTTTTATCATAAATAGATTGTGGTACTTTGTCAAATGCATATTCCGCCTCTGTTGAGATGTTCATATCACATTGGTTGATTTGCAAATATTGAATCACGCTTTCATCCCTGAAATAAATCCTACTTGATCATAGTGAATGACTTTTCTTCAATGTATTGTTTTTTTTTTTAATTTTTTTTAAAGATTTTATTTATTTGCGAGAGGGAGAATGAGAGACAGAGAGCATGAGAGGGAAGAGGGTCAGAGGGAGAAGCAGACTCCCTGCTGAGCAGAGAGCCCGATGTGGGACTCGATCCTGGGACTCCAGGATCATGACCTGAGCCGAAGGCAGTCGCTTAACCAACTGAGCCACCCAGGTGCCCTATTCAATGTATTGTTGAATGTAGTTTGCTAATACTGTGTCAAACATATTTGCATCTCTATTCATTAGAGATATTGGCTTGTAGTATTCTGTTTTGTAGTGTCTTTATCTGGTTTTGGTATCAGGGTAATGGTGGCCTTGTAGACTAGATTTAAAAGTTTTCCTTTCTCTTCTTTTTTTGAAAATAGTTTGAAAAAAATAGGTTTAATTCTTGTAAATGTTTAGTAGAACTCACCTGTGAAGTCATTTGGTCCTTGACTTATTTTTGGAGAGTTTTTAATTGCTGATTACATTTTATTACTAGTAATTAGTCTGTTCAAATTTTCTATTTCTGACTGAGTTTTGAAAGATTATACATTCTAGGAATATATCCATTTCTCCTAGCCTATCCAATTTATTGGTATATAATTATTTATAATCTGTTATTATCTTCTGTATTTCTGTAGTGTCAGTTGTTTCTCTTCATTTCTGAATTTATTTGAGTAGTTTTTTTTTTTTTTTTTTCTTCTTCTTCTTCTTGAGTCTGGATGAAGGATTAATTTTGTTTATATTTTCAAAGGATAAGTTCCTGGTATCACTTATTTTCTTTCTTTCTCTTTCTTTCTTTTTTTTGTGTGGCCTCATTTTTTTCCTCTCTAATCATTTTTTTTTTCTTTTTGTTCCCTTCCTTCTACCAGCTGTAGGCTTTTTCTCTTTTTAGCTCTTTTCAGCACAATGTTAGGTCATTCATTTGGGATTTTTCTTGTTTCTTGAGGTAGTGCTGTAACACTATAAACTTCCAACTTAGAACTGCTTTTGCTGTGTGTCAAAAATTTTGGACCATTGTGTTTTAATTTTCATGTGTCTCCAGGTAGGTTTTGATTTTTCTTTGATTTATTGGTTGGCCTATTCATTATTAGTGGCATGTTTGTTAGCCCTTATGTATTTGTGTTCTCCACAGATTTTTTTCTTATAATTGATTTCTTTTTTCTTACCATTGTGGTCAGAAGAGATGCCTGATAAGATATCTTCTTAAATTTATTGAACCTTGTTTTGTGGTGTAATTTGTGATCCATCCTAATATTAAACTATTGCCTTTGCTACAGGTAAAACCTGTGAAATTTTGTCCTGTTCTTTGCTTTGGGACATATTCTTCTGTCTCCTCATTTTGTGTAACTCTCTGTTTTCTCTGTATGAGGGAGGTCAGCTATGTCTACTGGTCTTGAAAGTAGTGGCTTTGTGTAGAAGAGATTTTGTGGTGCCATAGAGTGCAATCCCCCTGGTCACCAGACCCATGTGCTCCAGGAGTGACTACGATGTGGGCTGCATGTGCCCTGCTATTGTGCCTGAGCCATGTTACTTCCAGCCCAGCCAGCTGCCAATGACCTGCTTTTCCTGGTGTGTGTGCACTGGGCAGGGTTTGGTCCCTGTGCTGTTGAGAGGTCTGTCAACAAACCTGCAGGTCAGCAGTATTGGTAATCAGACACAGTTGTGGATGCACCAGATGGCAGAACTTGCTCTCTGCATGGCCAGCAGAGTCTCAGCTACTGGAATTGCAGATGCACTACTGTACAGTGGTTATCTCCACTCTCCCCAAGGCAGGAGGCACTTTGCAGTTCCTGCTGGGGCTCCTTTCAGAGTATGGCAGGGCAGGAGCTGATTTGGTGAGCAGGCTGGATGGGGCAGGTCTGCCGGGGAACACATGAAGTACTAATAAGATAGGTGCAGACTGATAGTGTTGGTTCCCCCCCCCATGTCTGGCTATCTAAGCTGGGGAAAGGTAAGAGAAATGGTACCTACCAGCACTTTTGTACTTAGAGAAGTCTCCTGAAGATCCCTGCCACTTTAGCACATGATCTAAGATCAGTAAATAAATCTCCTTCACATATAAGCCCAGGAATTTTTTAAACTGCTGCTTCTGTGCTGTGTCTCAGGCCAAATTATTTATTATGCTTGTTCTTTAAGGGCACGAACTCAGTTTTCTATTGCCCTCCAGCTCTCTGGGAGTTAAACCCACTGATTTTTAAAGTACTCTGAGTTAAGCCCCACTGATTTTTAAAAGCTTGCACTAGCTTTCAAGGCCAGATGTTATGGTTACTCATCTTTGCAATTCAGTGCCTAGGTCCTCAGTGCCTAGGGTGGGGCTTCATCCTCTGTTTCTCCATGCTTGTGGAGTCCCTCCCATCTATGGTTAGTCTCAGGGGATTTGTTTCCAGACCATGTTGCCAGCCCCTCCCTTTTTGATTTGGCTTCTTCTGTACAATTAAATGTGGAAGGTCAATTCTCCCAGTCTTCAGGGTGTTTTCAGAGTTTGTTGCACTGATGTACCTTTTATTTCAGTGTGTCTGTGGGACAGGGTGAGATCAGAATCCTCCTACTTTGTCATCTTCCCAAACCTCCAGATTTTCTCTTTCTTCATAATTGTGTTGGTAGGTTGTCTTTCTAGGGATTTGTCCACTTATTCTAGGTTGTCTAGTTTGTTAGAAGATAATTGTTCATCATCTTCTCTTCTGATTCTTTGTATTCTGTGGTACCAGTTTTAATAACTCCTCTTTTATGTTTGATTTTATTTGAGTCCTCTCCTCTCATATTTTCTCGATGTCTAGCTAAAGGTTTGTCAATTTTTTTTTCAAAGAACCAGCTCTTTCATTAATCTTTTCTATTGTCTTTTTAGTCTCTATTTCATTCAATAACAAAGAGTAGAAATATTACTCTTTGTTATTTACTCTCTTCTTTAACTTTGGGCTTTTCTTTTTCTAATTCTTGAAGTATAAAGTCAGGTTGTATATGTAAGAATTTTCTTGTTTCTTAGAGTATTTATCACTATGAACTTTCCTTCTATAAATGCCGCATCCCATAAATTTTGCTACGTTATGTTTACATTTTTATTTATCTGAAGGTTTTTTTTAGATTTTTCTTTTGATTTCTTCTTGGATTCACTGGTTTTACCTCTACATATTTGTGATTTTTCCAGTTTTATTCATGTGATTTCTAGTTTCATACAAGCGTGGCTTGAAAAGATGTTTGATATGATTTCAAATCTCTTAAATTTATTAATATTTCTCTTGTGGCCTAAATATAATCTATCCTAGAGAATGTCCCATATGCACTTGAGAAGAATATGCACTCTGTTGCATTTGGATAATATGTTCTATATGTAATAGTTAAGTCCATCTGGTCTAATGTGTCACATAAGGCTGAGGTTTTCTTACTAATTTTCTGTTTGGATGTTCTATCCATTGATGTAAATGAGGTATTAAAGTCCTCCCTATTATTTTGTTGCTGTCTATTTCTCCCCTTATGTCTGTTAATATTTTCTCTTTCTTGATTTTAGTTTAAGATCTTATTTATTTATTTGACAAAGACAGACAGCGAGAGTGGGAACACAAGCAGGGGGAGAGGGAGAGGGAAAAGCAGGCTTCCTGTTGAGCAGGGAGCCCGATACAGGGCTCCATCCCAGGATCCTGGGATCACGACCTGAGCCAAAGGCAGACGCTTAATGACTGAGCCACCCAGATGCCCCTATCTTCTCTATATATTTAGCAAATATATAATTTTTAAAAACACAAATGAAATATTGGGACCCATGGGGAAATGACAATACTTGACTCAAGAATCCCCAGTTGGACAGCAAAGATATAAATCTGCCATTCAATAGGAAGATTTGATAACACTGGTACAATGGTGTTTTGCAATTGCTAACTAATGATTAGTTGACATTGGAGTACAAAGATACAGCAACAGGTATTCTCTATCAATGGGTCAGGGAAAAATGGGACACTGGCCAAAAGCAATTAACAGTAGCAAATATTTTCTCACTGAAAGACTTAACACAGTGTTAGTTAGCCTTGACTCAAGTGACTCAGCAGCTTAGTGTCCACCTAGGAAAAGTGGAAAATGGGCAAGAGTGGGCCCAATGTGAGTACTGAGAAACTTGTGGTAGTAAATTCAAACAGCCTCCCCAACACCTATCCAGTCTACCACTGGAGGCAGAGGACTCCAGATGTGTATATTTTAAATATGTGTATGTATGCAGGCAAGGAGGGGTGTGTGAAATATCATGTAGATCTCAAAAGACAAAAGAGTTTCAGTTAAGAGGAAGCCTAACTGCTGAATTTACTTAACTTTTTATTTTTTAAATAATTTTAAACATACAAATAAGTTCTGAAATTAACATAGAAGTTACCCAGCTTCTGTTAATGTAATATAGCTATGTAAGATGTTAACATTTGTCAAGACAAAGAAATTTGTTAATAACAGTACATAATATAATTAAAAACAGATTTTTTGTTTTAATTTCATAGGATTTTCTACTAATGGCCTTTTTATCTTCCAGTTCCCAATCCAGGACCCCACTTTGCATTTATTTATTTTTATTTTTGTATTTTTAAAGAGTTTTATTTATTTGTCAGAGAGAGAGAACGAGAGAGCGAGCAAAAGTAGTGGCAGGCAGAGGAAGCAGGCTCCCCACTGAGCTAGAAGCCCAATGCGGGACTCTTTCCCAGGACCCTGGGATCATGACCTGAGCGGAAGGCAGATGCTTAACCAACTGAGCCACTCAGGCACCCCCCACTTTGCATTTAAACTATCATGTTTCCTAATCTCCCTCTTAAGTAACAGTCTTCCCTTGTCCTTCATGTTTTGAAGAGTACTGCTCAATTATTTTGTAAAATGTCCCTCAATTTTAAATTGTCTGACATATCTAATCATTAAGTTGAAGTTAGACATTTTATTGCAAGGCTACCACAGAAGTGATGTAGTGTCCTCAGTATATATCATAAAAGGGGCATGTGATATCAATATTTGTTATTACTGATGGTATTATTAACTTTAATCACTTGGTTAAGGTGGTGTCTGCTGGGTTTCTCTATTGTACTTATTCCTTTTCCTCTTATCTAATATCATAAGATGAACCACATTGAGGCCATGAATATATCCTGCTCCTTTTCAAATTTGGTCTACCAATTTTCATATGTATTGATGGATCCTGTACACAATAGTTTTTCCTGTAGTGTTCTAATAATGATTTATCCTACTTATCCTACTTATCCTCTACATTTATGAATTGTAGTTACTCTATAAAGAGCCATCCCTTTCCCTTGTTTATGTATGTGTTCAATGGATAGACAGATTTACATCTTATATGTACCATGAACTCATGTATGTTGAATTCCAATCAACCAACACAGGGTACATTCTAAGAAAGTGAATAACCTGGCTCTCATTATCTATAATGTATTTACTTATTTATTAAACACTAGCTACACTAAAAGTAGTTTCAGAATTGGTAAGACAAAGCCCAGTGAGAAACAAATTTAGTAACTTTAGTAAATTTAGTAACAAATTTATTATTTATGTATAGTTATTTTTGTACCTAGCCTTTGGTTTCCAACAAAAATACTAAATTTTCCAAATTAATACAAATACAAAATTTTCCAAAGTAACTTATGTTAGTTCTATACTTCCCTACATTTTTCAGTATGGTATTGTGTAATTTGGGTATTGTAGATTTGGTTCCAGAACACCACAATAAAGGGAATACAGCAAAAAAGCCATTCAAATGAGTATTTTGGTTACTCACTGCATATAAAATTATGTTTGTACTATACTGTAATATATTACATGTGCAATAGCATTATGTCTAAAAAGATAATGTACATACCTTATATGAAAAACAATTCCTAAAAAAAAAAAAAATCTAACATCTGAGCTTTCAGCAAGTCATAATATTTTTGCTGGTGAATATTTTTGCTGGTCTTGCCTGAGTGTTTATGTCTCATGACTTAGGGTGGTAGTTGCTGTAGGTTGGGATCTCTGCAGTAATTTCTGAAAATAGGTTCTGGAAATAATTTCTGAAAATGAAGTTTGCCATATCAATTGATTTTCACTTTTATGAATGATTTCTCTATAGCCTGTGGTGCTGTTTGAGAGCATTCTATCCACTATAGAATTTATTTCAAAATTGAAGTCAATTCACTCAAACCCCACTACTGCTTTATCAACTAAGTTTATGAAATATTATATATTCTTTGCTCTCATTTTAACAATCTTCACAGCAACTTCACGAGGAATAGATTCGATCTTAAATTTTTTTCTTTGGTTATCCATAAGAAGCAAGTCCTTATTTATTCAAGTTTACCATGAAATTGTAGTAATCCAGTCACATCTTCAGCCTCCACTTCTAATCTAGTTCTCTTGCTCTTTCTGCAGTTACTTTCTCCACTGACTTTCTTGAACCCAACAAAGTCATCCTTGAAGGTTGGAAACAACTTTTTCCAAACTCCTTTTAATGTTGATACTTTGACGTCTTCTCATGAATTTCAAATATATTTTTAAAGATTTTATTTATTATTTTAGAGAGAAAGTGAGAGCTCAGGGGAATGAGCAGAGGGAGAGGGACAAGCAGTCTCCAAGCTGAGCACAGAGATGGATGTGGGACTCCATTCCACAACCCTGAGATAATAACCTGAGCCAAAACCAAGAGTCAGACATTTATCTGACTGAGCCTCCCAGGTGCCCCTCAAATATTTTTAATGGCATATAGTATGGTGAATCCTTCCCAGAAGGTTATCAATTGACTTTGCCCAGATTCATCAGAGAAATCACTACTTCAGGCAACGATAGCCTTAAGAAATGTATTTTTTAAATAATATGACTTTAAAGGCAAAATGATTCCTTAACCTTGTGGACACTGTGTTGGCAGACATGAAAACAACATTAATCTCATTGTACATCTCTATCATAGCTATTGGGTGAACAAGTACATTGTCAATGAACAGTCATATTGTGAAAGAAAGTCATATTGTGTCTTTTTTTTCCCTCTGAACTGTAAATCTCAACAATGGGCTTAATATATTCAGTAAATAATATGCTGTCATACAGCCTTTGATGCTCCGTTTACTGAGCACAACACAGATTTAACATAATTCTTAAGGGCCCTAGTATTTTTTTTTTTCCAAATGGTAAATGAACGTTGGGTTCAACTTCAAGTCACCAGCTTCATTAGCTCCTAAAAATAGAGTTATCCTTTCCCTTGTTGAAGCCAGGCAATGACTTCTCCCTAGCTATGAAATTCCTAAGTGGCATCTTCTTCCAGTATGAAGCTGTTTAATCTACACTGAAAACATGCTGTTTAGTGTAGCCACCTTCATGAATTACCTTAGCTAGATCTTCTGGATAACTTGCTGCAGCTTCTACATCAGCACTTGCTGCTTCACCTGGCCCTTTTATGTATAAGAGATGGCTTCTTTCCTTAAATCTCATAAACAAACTTCAGCAAGCTTCAGACTTTTATTCTGCAGCAACCTCACCTTTCAGCTTTCAGAGAATTGAAGAGTTAGGGCCTTGCTCTGGATTGGGTTTTGGCTTAAGGGAATTTTTGTGGCCAGTTTAATCATCTCTCCAGACTACTCAAACTTCCTCCCTATCAATCAGCAATAAAACTTTTTATGTCTTGGGGGGTGGGAGGTTGGGTAAGTCTGGTGATGGGTATTGAGGAGGGCACGTTCTGCATGGAGCACTGGGTGTTATGCACAAACAATGAATCATGGAACACTACATCTAAATCTAATGATGTAATGTATGGGGATTAACATAACAATAAAACATTTTTAAAAAGAAAAAAAATCTTTTTATGTCTTATCACTCATGTGTTCAGAAAGTAACACTTTTAATTTCCTTCAAGAACTTTTTATTTGCATTCACAGCTTGTCTGTTAGGCCAAAACCTAGGCCTCTTCTGCCAGTCTTAGCTTTGAACATGCCTTCCTCACTAAGCTGAATCATTTCTAGCTTTTGATTTAAAGTGAGAGATATGTGAGGCTACTTAGAGGCTATTACAAGGTTATGAACTGACTTAATTTCAATATTGTTCTGTCTCAGGGAATAGGAGGATTTAAGGAGAGGGAGAGATACAGGGCAGCAGGTACCATTAAGGCTCAGAATGCATACATTTATTAAATTTTCCATCTTGTATGGGCTTAATAAATGGCTCCCTGAAACAGCAAAGATTACTATAACAATTAGAATTACAGTGAAAGTTTAAAATATTGACAGAATTACCAAGGCATTACACAGAGACAAAGGTGATCAAATGCTGTTAGAAAAATGGTGCCAATACACTTGCTTCATCTGGAGTTGCCATTAACCTTTGATTTGTAAAAATAAGTAAATAAAGAAGAAAAAACCAGAAAAACAGTATCTACGAAGCACAATGAAACAAAGCACAACAAATGAAGTATGTTTGTCTTATTCATAGGCAGTCCAAGTGGTCATATATGTTACATTTTAACTTCTTTCACATGTTGTCTGATTTTTTTCATACCTACACAGTGTGGCTTGTGCAAATGCCAAATTGTTTATAGAAGATGATGGATGGATGGATGGATGGATGAATGGATGGATGGATGGATTAATATACAAATTTTCAGGAATGTTTACCTGATTGGTCTCTCAAATCATACACCTATTTTGGCAATTAGATATGTATTGTCATATTCTTTGAACATTACTGAGCATATCACCTCTTGGTATTCTGTGTGTGTGTGAGAAAGAGACAGAGATCAAGCAAACAAGACAAGGTGGAACAATAAATATTTCAGGTTTGTGTGCCTTCTTCATTTATTACATCCTCTGGCCTAGTTCCACCAGATTCTCTTTACTGCCTTCTTGATAGCACTTAAAGTTTTCCTCACATGGTATACACCACTTCTTTTTTTTTTTTTTTTTTTTTTGTCCTTTTATGTATAGTCATGATCTTAGGTGAATATTACTAGGTTCCTGGTCCAGTTATTTATATTAAACTTCCTACTGACATTAAAAATGTATTCTTCTTCTGAAGCTAAATTGAAACATTCACAACTTTAGTTGCTAGAAAATAAACATTTTGAATAGAAAATTCTGAGTAAACAAAAGATTAATTTTGCTACTTTATGGCCTAAACATCCAAAGTTTGTCATAAGAATAGGAATTCAGATCCAGTAAGACTAACAGCAGAGGGAGGTGCTTGCCTTGGGCACAAAATTTAAGAGAAAAATACTCAGTGCATTAAAATATTTACCTCAATTTCTATCACTGAATGTTTCACTTGACTCAGGATCAAATAGAGCTTATCAAGTTGTAGTTGCTGATCCTGCCTGAATTTTAAATTTTGACATTTTATCCATCATGATTTATTTTTCATTAATTTTGGTTTTAAAATACACATTAAATATTTATCTTGATTACTGAGTTTTAGGAATGTATCCTTAATTTTTGCCCTGGAGTAAGTTCTTCATTCATTTCACTGGAACCCAAACTTATTCAGTCTCCCTTTTTTTTCTGCATATGAAATAATAAATGTTGACATTAGTCATAGGTATCAAGAGTATATATACTGGTGTGTGTGTAAACACATACATGTGCAGCTAAAGAAGAATAATATCAACATAAAACAATAGGCTTTATCTTAATAATCTACTTCCTCTTAGAAAATGTCAGAATATCAAATATTTACAAAATATTTGAGTCAGTTCTTTCTACAATAGCAAATAGTAAAATCATGGTATCTCAAATCAAACAAATACTATAAAAGAAAATGTATGAGCCTTTTGTAACTTAGTTGACAGAAACATAAAAATTCTATTATAGAAGTGAAGACATTAATTATAGATTTCTTGTCAGGAGAGATGAATGCATGTCCAACAGTGATGTAAGAGGGTCATGTATTAGCCACATTCTTTTATCCTATCAAGCAAGAATTTTCTATTAAATTTTACATTATTAAATATAAAAAGAATACAAATCCACGACTGCCCAGATTGCTAAATCTTACTTTAAATACCACTCAGATATTTTGAAATCTCAAGTGTACTTTGATTAATATTCTTATCTGGTACAGTAAATTAAGTTGATACTGATTCATTCTGCTCCATGCCACCCCAGTTTCCCTCTTCACTGTCCACTAATCTTATCTTTAATAAAATCATATTTACTCTAGTAAATTGGTTGCCTAAAAATATCTAAAGAGGAAAAAAGCATTTTCTTCTGATCCTGTTGTCAATTTAATGTCATGTAGCTGAGATGGCACTTACTCAAAATTTCCTTTCCAATATTCAAGACCCCTGGTGTTAATTAAGAAATGAATTAAAACCAAAGTGACATTAAATAAAATATTTCCTAAATTATCTCTAAAGGGGGTCACTTAATATTAACATTACATGACACCTGGACATCACAAAATATGGCAAATTAGGAAGCCTTAAGACTTGGGTCCCTCGGGCCCTGAGACAAGTATTGATCTAGCGAGAACTCTTTTGAGCAACTATTTTGAAACTCTAGAATCTAGTTGAATACTTTCAGCTTTCAGGAAATTCTTGATGAAAAAAGACTCAGAGTCAGTAAATTTTGAGTTTCTTTTTGCAGCTCCATTCCCTATTCCTATGTTTACATCAGACCACAATCCCAGTGTGACTTGCTGGTGCCAGGTTGGAGAATAGGGATCTTCTCCAAAAATTCAGCTTTCACATTTTGATTGCTGACACTGATTTCTGAAGATCTGGCACAGAAGCAGGCCATTGCATTAATCAACATGTGCTACAGAGGCCCTTGATGGAAAGGAACTTAAAGAGATGGACTTCTAAAGTTTGGGTTTTTTTTTGTTTTGTTTTGTTTTTAATTGAATCCAGGCATTTAAGGGAATTAAAATGGGGGCTGGGGAGATAATGGAACAGAAAATGCAGTGATCACACACAACAGGGAAAATAATCTTTGCAAAAATAGTTTGGGAAAGGTCACTGAACAAATTGATGACTGCAGTCTTCATCAGGTAACAACAGCAGTCCTGGGTGGGGGGGATGAAATGATGAATACAGGGATGCCTGGATGGTTCAATTGGTTAAGTGTCTGCCTTTGACTCAGGTCATGATCCCAGGGTCCTGGGATCAAGTCCTGCATTGGGCTCCTTGCTCAGCAGAGAGCCTGCTTCTCCCTCTGCTTGTTGCTCTCCCTGCTTGTGCAGTCTCTCTCTCTCTCTCTGACAAATAAATAAGTAGAATCTTTTGAAAAAATGATGAACACAATATTCAAAATATCCAATTTTCAACAAATTAGAAAACATACCAAAACACACACACACACATTAAAATATGGGCCAGACATTGAACTTACTACGCAGAGACTTTAATAGTTTAAATGTGCTCAAACAGCTGACGAAAATCATAAAGTAAAGAAGTAAAGAATAAAGAATGATGCACAAAGCCTAAGGGACCTATGGGACACTATTAAGTGTATCATCCTGTGCATTATGGGAATCCCATATGGGAAAGGGGCCAGAAAGAATATCTGAAGAAATAATGGGTGAAGACTTGACAGATATGATGAAAGATATGAATCTGCACATCCAGTTGGCTCAAAATTCCCAACAGGATAACTCAGAGACAACGCACCAAGACATATAATCAAATTGTCAAAAATCAAAGACAAAGAGAATCTTGAAAGCAGCAAGAAGCAATTCATTTATATAAAGAATACTCAATTAGATTAGTGGCTATTTTCTCATCAGAAAATATGGAGGACAGAAAACAGTGGAGTAATATAAAGTGCTGATATTTGAGTACTGTAACTCAAAGCTTTGTAAAGAAAAAAAGATCACTGGTAAAGGTAACTGCATAGGTAAATATAAAATACAAAAACTAATATTGTTGTAGTTTTGAGATGTGAAGCTTTTTGTTTTCTATATCTAAAAGACTCAAGCATAAAATGATAATGACAAATCTATGCTAATGTGCACATAATTTATAACATAAAATTTGTGATAATAACAGTATTAAAGGGAGGAATGGGGTTGGAAGGGAGCAGAGTTAAGGTATGCTAATGAAGTTAAATTGGTATAATTGAAACTAGATTGTTATAAATTTAGAACATTAACTGTAATCCTCATAGTAACCACTAAGAAAATAACTGAAAAATATACTAAAGAGGAAATCAAATGATGCACTATAAAACATAAATAAAGCAAAAAGAAGGTATTATTAAAGGAATTGAGGAACCAAAAGAGATATAAGAACTATAAAAAATATATCAAAATTGCAAAAGCAAGGCTTTTATTATTAGTGATCACTTTAAATGTGACTGGATCACCTATTTTACCCATTATCTCACTGACCTCCCTTCTAGTAACCATAAGTTTGTTCTCTATAGTTAAGAATCTCTTTCTCAGTTTTTCTCTCTCTTTCCCCCACCCCATGTTTTTTGTTTTGTTCCTTAAATTCCATATATGAGTGAAATCATATGGTATTTCTCTTTATCTGACTTATTTCGCTTCACATAATTTCTAGCTTCATCCACATCGTTGCAAATGGCAAGATTTCATTCTTATTTTTATGGCTGAGTAATAGTCCATTGTATGTATATACCACATCTTCTTTATCCATTCATCAGTCAATGGACATTTGGGCTTTTTCCATAATTTGGCTGTTGTTGATATGCTTCTATAAACATTGGGGTGCATGTATCCCTTCAAATTAGTATTTTTGTGTCCTTTAGGTAAATACCTAGTAGTACAGATGCTGAATCACAGGGTAGTTCTATTTTTAACTTTTGGAGGAACCTCCATACTGTTTTCCAGAGTGGCTGTACCAGCTTGCATTCCCACCAACAGTGTAAGAGCGTTCCCTTTTCTCTGCATCCTAGCCAACATTTGTTGTTTACTGTCTTGTTAATTTTAGCCATTCTGATAGGTGTGAGGTGGTATCTCACTGTAGTTTTGATTTATATTTCCCTGATGATGAATGATGTTGAGCATTTTTTCATGTATCTTTTGGCCATCTGGATGTCTTCTTTGGAAAAATGTCTGTTAGCATCTTCTGCCCATTACTTAACTGGATTATTTGGGGATTTTTGGGGGTGCTGAGTTTGATCATTTTGTTATAGATTTTGGATACTAACCCTTTATCAGTTATGCCATTTGCAAACATCTTCTCCCATTCTGAAGGTTGTCTTTTAATTTTATTTTTTCCTTTGCTATGCAGAACCTTTTTATTTTAATGAAGTCCCAATAGTTTATTTTTGCTTTTGTTTCCCTTGCCTCAGGAGACATACCTAAGAAAGAAGCTGCTATGGCTGATGTCAAAGAGGTTACTGCCTGTGTTCTCTAGGATTTTGATGGTTTCAGGTTATATTTAGTTTTTATCCAATTTGAATTTATTTTTGTGTCTGGTGTAAGAAAGTGGTCCTGTTTTGTTTTTTTGTTTGTTTGTTTGTTTGTTTGTTTTGCATGTTGCTGTTGAGTTTTCCCAACACCATTTGTTGAAGAGACTGTCTTTATCCCATTGGATATTCTTTCTGCTTTGTCTAAGTTTAATTGACCATATAGCTGTGGGTTCATTTCTGAGTTTCTATTTTGTTCCATTGATCTATGCATCTATTTTTGTGCTAGTACCATACTGTCTTGATCAATACAGCTTTGTAATATAATTTGAATTCCATAATTGTGATGCCTCCAGCTTCGCTTTTCCTTTTCAAGGTTGCTATTTGAGGTCTTTTGTGGTTCAATACAAATTTTAGGATTGTTTGTTCTAACTCTGTGAAAAATGCTAGTGGTATTTTGGTGGTATTGCATTAAATCTATAGATTGCTTTGGGTAATATATAAATTCTCACAATATTTCTTCTTCCAATCCATAAGATTGGAATTTTTTTTCCATTTCTTTTTTTCTTCCTCAATTTCTTTGATAAGTGTTCTATAGTTTTCAGAGTACAGAGCTTTTACCTCTTTTGCTAGGTTTGTTCCTAGGTATCTTGTGGGTTTTTCATGCAATTGTAAATGGGATTGATTCCTTCATTTCTCTTTCTGCTGCTTCATTAGTTGTGTTTAGAAATGCAACAAATTTCTCTTATTGATTTTGTATCCTACAACTTTACTCAATTTGTTTTTCAATTCCAGCAATCTTTTGGTGGCATCTTTCAGGTTTGCTATTATAGTATCATAATTTTCTGCAAATAGTAAAAGTTTGACTACCAATTTCAATGTCTTTTATTTGTTGTTGTTGTTGTTGTTGTTGTTGTTGTTGTTGTTGTTGTCTGATTGCTAGGAAAGGACTTCCAGACCTATATATAAATAACAGTGGTGAGAGTGGACATCCCTGTCTTGTTCTTTACCATAGAGTAAAAGCTCTCAGTTTTTCCTCATTGAGGATGATATTAACTGTGGATTTTTCATATATGGCCTTTATGATGTTGATGTATGTTCCTTCTAACCCAACTTTGTTAAGTGTTTCTGCTTCATGAATGGATGCCATACTTTGACAAATGCTTTTTCTGCATCTATTGAGAGGATCATATGGTTCTTAATTTTTCTTTAATTAATGTGGTGTATCACATTGTTTGATTTATGAATATTGAACCATCCTTGTAGCCCAAGAATAAATCTCACTTAATTATGGTGAACGATTCTTTTAATATACTATTGGATTCAATTTGCTAGTATTTTGTTGAGAATTTTTGCATCCATGTTCATCAGGAATATTGGCCTATAGTTTTTGTTTTGTTTTGTTTGTTTTTTTAGTGGAGTCTTTGTCTGGTTTTGGAATCAGGGTAGTGATGGTTTCATAGAATTAGTTTGGAAATTTTCCTTCCTTTTCCACTTTTTGGAATAGTGTGAGAATAGGTATTAACTCTTCTTGAAATATTTGGTAGAGCGGGTCCTGGGTGGCACAGTCAGTTAAGCATCCAACTCTTGGTTTTGACTCAGGGTTGTGATCTCAGGGTCATGATCTTAGGGTCATCAGATTGAGCCCTGCATCAGGCTCCACATGAGTTCTCTTAAGTTTTTCTTTCCCTCTCCTAATGCCCCTCCCCCCATGTTCTGTCTCTCTAAAATATAAATAATTATTTAAATGTTTGATAGAATTCCCCTGGGAAACCTTCTGGCCCTGGACTTTTATTTGTTGGGAGATTTTTTTTATTACTGATTCAATTTATTTGCTGATTATTAGTCTGTTCAAGTTTTCTATTTCTTCCTGTTTCCATTTTGGTAGTTTATATGTTTCTAAGAATTCATCCCTTTCTTCTAGGTTGTCTAATTTTTTGGAAGATAGTTTTTCATAACATTCTGTTATTATTGTTTGTATTTCTATGTTATTAGTAGTTATTTCTCCTCTCTCATTTGTGATTTTATTTATGTTGGTCCTTTCTTTTTTTCTTTTTAATAAATCTGGCTAGGGATTTATCAATTTTATTTTTTTCAAAGAAGCAACTCCTAATTTCATTGATCAATTATTTCCCTTCTGGTGGCTTTTGGCTTCATTTGCTGTTCTTTTTCTAGCTCCTTTAGGTGTAAGGATTGGTTGTGATTTTTCTTGCTTCTTGAGGTCAGCCTGTATTGTTATATACTGCCCTTTTAGGACAGTTTTTTGTTTTTTTTTTTTTTTTTAATGCATCCCAAACATTTTGGACCATTGTGTTTTTATTTTCATTTGTTTTGATGTTTTTTTGTTTTTTTTTTAATTTCTTCTTTGATTCCCTGGTTGACCCATTCATTGTTTAGTAGCATTTTGTTTAACCTCCATGTATTTGTGGTCTTTCCAAATTTTTACTTGTGGTTTACTTCAAGTTTCATAGCATTGTGGTCAGAATATATATGTGGTATGGTCTCAATATTTTTTGTACTTGTTGAGGACTAATTTGTGACCTATTATGTAATCTATTCTGGAGAATTTCCCATGTGCATTTCAAAAGAATGTGTATTCTGCTTTAGGATGAAATATTCTGAATATATCTGTTAAGTCCATTTGCTTTAGTGTGTCATTCAAGGCTTGTTTCCTACTTGATTTTCTGCTTAGATGATCTGTCCATTGATGTAAGTGGGGGTGTTAAAGTCCACTATCATTATTGTATTATTATCAATCAGTTCCTTTATATTTATTATTGTTTTATATATTTGGGTGCTCCCATTTGGGGACATAAATATTTACAATTGTTAGACCTTCTCATTGGATAGTCCCCTTATTATGATATAGTGTCCTTCTTTTTTTTCTTCTTACAGTCTTTGTTTTAAAGTCTATTTTGTCCAATGTAAGTATGGTTACTCTGACTTTCTTTTGACATCCATTTTCATGATAAATATTTCTCTACCCCCTCATTTTCAATCTTTAGGTGTCTTTGGGTCTAAAATGAATCTCTCTTGTAGGCAGTGTATAGATGGATATTGGTTTTTAGTCCATTCTGACATCCTATATCTTTTGATTGGAGTGTTTTGTCCATTTACATTCAGAGTAATTATTGATAGATATGTATTCCATGTCATTTTATCACTTATTTTGTCATTGTTTCTGGAGATTTTCTCTGATCCTTTCTTGTCTTTGTCATTTTTGTCTTTCCTTTCCACTAATTTCCTGCAGAGCTGGTGTAGTGGTCATGAACTCCTTTACTTTTTGTTTGTCTGAGAAACTGTTTCTCCTTCTATTCTGAATGATAGCCCTGCTGGATAGAGTATTCTTGGCTGCAGATTTTTTTCCCATTCTGCACTTTGAATATATCATTCCTCTCCCTTCTGGCTTGCCGAGTTTCCATTGAGAGATCCACAGCTAGCCTTATGGGTCTTCCTTGTATGTTAGGGCTTATTTTGTCTTGCTGCTCTTATGATTTTTTCTTTATCACTATAATTTGCAAGTTTAATCAAAATATGTCTTGGTGTTGGCCTGCTTTTGTTGATTTTGATGGGAGTTCTCTGTGCCTCCTGAATCTGGATGTATGTTTCCTTCCCCAAATTAGGGAAGTTTTCTGCTGTTATTTCCTCAAATCAATTTTCTGCCCCCTTTTCTCTCTCTTCTTCTGGAACTCCGATAATATGAATGTTAGTATATTTGATGGAGTCAGAGTTCCCTAAGTCTATTCTTGTGTTCCATAATTCTTTCTCTCTTTTGTTCAGCTTCATTATTTTCCATTATTTTATCTTTAGATCACTTATTCACTTCTCTGCTTCTTCCATTCTTGTGTTCATTATACCAAGTCTATTTCAAATCTCAGTTATTGAATTTTTCATTTCTGACCAATTCTATTTTAACTCATCTCTGTTGTAAGGGTCTCACTGATGTCTTCTATTTTTTTTTCTCAATCCCAGTGAGTGTTCTTATGATTATTCCTTTAAATACTCCATCAGGCATATTATATCTGTTGTGCTTAGATTTCTCACCATAGTGTTATTTTTCTTTCATTTGGGATAAATTCCTCTGTTTTGGCATTTTGTCTATGTCTCTGTCCTCTGTGTGTTAGAAAAGCCTGTTATGTTTCCTTCTCCTGAGAGTAACAACTTTATGAAGATGAGGTTATATAATGTCCAGGGCCTGGAACTTCAGGGAGTTTCGCTGGTGTGTTCTCTGTGTATTTTCCTGTTATTTTGGCTGCTATGTCCTCAGGCTGGCCATCTGCAGAGGCTCTCCTTTCCTGCAGTGGGCAGTGTTTGGTCCTAGGCCAGAATGTGATGAGTTTTAAATAGGTGTACTACTGCTACTTCCACTAAAACTGAAGCCCTTGGGTGAGATAGACAAATGTTGCCAGGTGGCTCCTTTGTCCCCAGAGAGATGTCTCTGTGAATGCTGCCTCTCAGGGATGTGTTCCAAGAAGAGTGAACATTCACCCCGCTGTGTGTCCCAGGAGTTTTTCAGATGGCTGTTTCCAGGCAGTTGGCCCCCTGGGATTATTTGCCTGCCTTCTCTCTAGGAGCAAGGTAGTGCCTTCAGGGCTCTATCCCAACCAAAACACAGACTTTTAGAACTCCAGGCTTTAAGCCCCACTGATTGCAAGAATTCATGAAAGTCAACCCCTCTCATTTTCCCACCCAATGACTTTGGGGAACTGTTCTTCTTGTGTACTCACCTGTGTGTTCTCTTATTCATGTCTTTCTCCCTCACCACAGCTCCTTCTCCTGTGCAGCACCTGTGGTCCATTTCTCTCCCAAACCACATCTCTGCACTTCCTACTTTCTTCAATGTGGTTTATCTCCCTTTAGTTATAGAGTTTGTTCTGTCAGTCTTCAGGTGGATTTCTGGGGTATTTAGAATGATTTGATACTTAACCATTTATGTTCAAGGGATAAAACAAGCCTAGGGTCCTCCTACTATGCCAACATCTTAGCTACTCTGTTATACTGAAAGAATTATAACACATTACTGTGAACAATTGTGTGTCAATAGATTTAGATAATTGAGATGAAATGGACATATTCTTCAAAACACACAAATTACGAAAACTCATTAAGACTCATTAAGAAATAGAACTCAACACACCTATAAAAGTGTTGGATATGAAATCAAAACCTCCCAACAAAGAAAAATCCAGGATTTTTTCTTGACAAAAGGACAAAAACAATTTTAAAAATGAACAAAGATATTGAAAAAAGCACATTGAAAAGATATTCACAATTCTTGATCATTAAGGAAGTACAGATGAAAATCACAGTGAAATACCACTGCACACAACTAGTATGGCTTTAATTAAGAAAATGGAAATTAGGGGCACCTGGGTGGCTCCGTTGAGCATCCAACTCTTGATTTCAGCTCAGGTCATTATCTCAAGGTTTTGAGTTCAAGCTCTGCACTGAGGATGGAGCCTTCTTAAGATTCTCTCCCTCTGCCCCTCCCCTGCTCTCTCCCTCTCAAAAAAAAAAAAAAAAAGTTGAAATTAATAACTATTGTGATTTTGAGAAATAGGATTGTTGTGGTTTAGGATGTAAAAATAGTGCAGCTACTGTGGAAAACAGTTTGGAAATCCCTTAAAAAGTTAAACAGAATATTCAGCAATTATGCTCTTAGGTATATAGATTTAAAAAATGTATATCTACACAGAAACTTGTTTACATATGTCTGTTGTAGCATTATTCATACAAGCTAAAATATGGAAATAAGCCAAATATGCAACAATGGGAAAATGGATAAAGTATGGTATATATAGACAATGGGATATAATTTATCCATAAAAAATAACAAATTATTGAGAAATGCTACAGCTTGGGCGAGCCTTAAAACATTATTTTAAGGAAAGAAGCCCAACATAAAAGGTTACAATTTTTATGTATAATTCCTTTTATGTGATATTCAGATGACTAATTGATATACAGAAAGCAGATTACATGTTATAGAGGTGAAGGGAGTGGGGAATGGGGAGTATAATTACAAGGGCACCTGGGTGGTTCAGATGGTTAAGCGTCTGCCTTCGTCATGATCCCAGGGTCCTGGGATCGAGTCCCGCATTGGGCTCCCTGCTCCTTGGGAACCTGCTTCTCCCTCTGCTTCTCTCTCTCTCTCTCTCTGTCTCTCATGAATAAATAAATAAAATCTTAAAAAAAGGAGTATAATTACAAATAATTATGGGTAGTATAATTAATCATATAGGGTGTTTTTATGGGATAATGAAAGTCTTAAAACTAGAGAGATCTACTGTTTCTACAACATTGTGAATACATTAAACATCACTGAATTATAACTTTAAAATAGCTACAATTTGTGATGTGAATTTGACCTTTTTTTTTTAATCACATGATACACAATATTTATTGGTTATGCTCTCCACTAAGTTCAGGATCAATTAGAATAGATTGAATGTCTTACACAAATTATCTCTGTTCTTCTATATCAATTGTTTAGTTGAGCTATAGAATCATCTATAAAACTTCTAGTGAATTTTTGCCTGGAAGCAGAATTTTAAAAAAAGTAATATCAATTCTAAATGATATTTTATTCATTCATTCTATGTACTACGGTAATTACATACCTGAGATACCAAATGTAATGGAAATCAACACTGATCATTGGAAAATATCTACTAGAGGTTATTTATATACTAGTCCTTTGGTGAAAGTCAAGAATCTAAAAATTGGATTTCAGTTATTAAAAAAATATTTGTACCCTTTTATGACTTTTCAGGTCTATAAATATGAAGCTTTTGTTAAAAATTTGAGTAGCTAATATTGAAAGCTTACTGTATCTGAGGTGTTGTTCTAAGCACTTAATGTCTCTCAGCTTATTTAACCAATAAAATATCTAATTACATATTTAATAAATAAACTTTGATAGATTCCTCCTATAAAATAGGGTCACAGGCAAAAGAGTACACTGAATTTTTGTGAAGATATAATGAAAATTACAGGAGATATAATAGGCAAAATATTGTAGTTCAAACAGGAAGATGATGGAGTAGGAGCATCCTAAGCACACATCATTCCATAGATACAATGAGATAATACCTACATCAGTGTAAATAACCCAAAAATGACCCAAAGACTGACAGAACAAACTCTCCAGAGCTAAATGTAAAGAAGCCACATTGAAGAGGGTAGGGAGGGAGGAGACAGGGTCAGGAGCTAAACAGACTTAAGGAAATGTTCACAGGAGGGAGGGACATAGCAGGTGCAGAGAGCAGGGAAAAAAAAGAAAAACAGATCATAACACTAGGCATCCTAGGCACAGGGGAACCCACATGGGGATGACAAATCCCCATGACATTTGGCTTTGAAAACCAGAGGATCCAAAATTTCCTTAGTACTTAAAAAAGAAAAAAGAAAAAGAAAAAAGAAAGAAAAAGAAAAAAGAAAAAAATATCAGCAGGCTCAGTTCTGGGAATGCAGGAGGGCCAGAGAAAACAGAGTTTCCACCCTTAAGGAAAGAGCAAAATAAACAGCCCCAGGTAGATACAGCATAGAAGCAGCAGTTTGAAAAATGCCTGAGATATATGGGAGGGAGATTTGTTTACTAATCTATGAGTGTGTCTTTGAGGGACCGGGATCCTTGGGGAGACTTCTCCAGGAACAAAGGTCCTGACAGGAGCAATTTCCTTCCCTGACACCCAACCTAGATTCAGGGACACCTGTGGGAACCAGCACAGCACAGTGTTCTCCACCTGGCTTGCTAAAAGCATGCCCCACCACTGCATACTTCTGTGGATCTGCACCCTCCAACCTGGCCAGATTGAAAGGAGTTTGGGGCAACTGTGGATCCCCTCCACAAGTGGACCAGCAAGGACCTAGCTGGCAAAGTGGGCCCTACACCAGCATTCTTCTGGGGACCTGTCCCCTCCAACCCTGTGGCAGGAGTTTTCTAAAGTACCTCCAGGTCCCCTATCACAGCAGACCTATGCAAACCTTCCTAACACCATTCACTCCACCCCAGTGTTCTGCAGACTTGCTCCCTCCAATATGCCTTTGGTTGTATCCCATCCAAAGGTGGTACGACAAGCCTGGCAGCATGCAAGCAGCCCCAGTAGGGTCCAGTAATACTCCAAAGTAACTCCTACCCAAGGGAGAGGAGAAAACATCCATACACACCAGTCCAACTTCAGGCCCAGCCATAGGCTGGGGGTAGGCAGCTGGCTGGAATGTAAGTCCAGCCCAGCAACTGAAGCTCCTCACAGGACAACACAGAGAAAGTACCCGGCAGTTTGATACTACTACATCTCTGACAAACTCCTGATCTGACTCAACTGAAGCCCAAGGCAGTCTGAGACTGGCCCACAAACAACACAGGGAAAAACCCTGCCCACAGCAGGCAAAGAGAACCATTGTAGATACTAGATTGAAGGCAAAAGGAGTGCAGCCACTACAGTAGAATGCATGCAACGCACATAGGAGATACCCATGAAGCACCAGGTTCTGGTGAGTAGGGAACATTGCAGTGCAGGGCACCATAGGATCAAATCTTGATAAGGCCACTACTCTCAAGAGCAGAAGATGTAGCTGACTTTCCTAACACACAGAAACAGACAAAGAGTGAGAGAAAATGAGGAGACAGATGAATATGCCCCAAATGAAAGAACAGGACAAAAATCTTAAGAGATTTAAATGAAATAAAGTAATATGCATGATAGAAAATTTAAAGTAATGGTCATAAAGATACTCACTAGACTGGAGAAAAAAATGGAGGACCTCAGTGAGACCCATAACAGAGAGTAGAAAACAAAAAAGAACCATTCAGAGATTAACACAATAACTTAAATTAAAAATACCCTAGGTAGAATAAATAGTAGACTAGAGGAATCAGAAGAATGGATCAGCAACATGGAGAATGGAGCAATGGAAAACAATCAAACTGAACAGGAGAGAGAAAAATAAAAAATGAAAATATTAGATATAGGGTATTCAGCGATGCCATCAAGTGCAATAACATTCACATTAACAGGATCCCAAGAGAAGAAAGAGAAAAAGGACAGAAAATTTAGCTGAAAACTTCTGAAATCTGGGTAAGGAAACAAAAGTTCAGATCTAGGAGGCACAGAGAGTCCCCAACAAACTCAAACCAAGGAGGTCCACACTAAGACACATAGTAATTAAAAAGGCAAAAAGTAGTGATACAGAGTTTTAAAATCAGCAAGGAAAAAGAAAACAGTTACATAAAATGAGCCCCCCATAAGGCTGATTTTTCAGCAAAAACTTTGCAAGCCAGATGGGAATGGCATGATATATCCAAAATACTGGCAGCGGTGTGGGGGGAGGACTGAAGCCAAGAATACTCTATCCAGCAAGGCTATTATTCAAAATAGAAGGAGAAATAAAGAGTTTCCCAGACAAACATGAATTAAAGGAATTCATGACTACTAAACCAGCTCTATAAGAAATGCTAACAGGGACTGTTTGAGTGGAAAGGAAAAAACATAAGTAGGAATAATGAAAGTAAGAAGCACAAAAGCAGGAAAATTCAATATATCTACAAGAGTTTCACAAAATAAAAGGATATAAAGTTTGACCCCCATGTACCTAAAATGTGGGGTAGAGAGAAGTAAAGAATGGTTTCAAACTTAAGTGGACTTCAACTTAATATAATCTGCTATATACATAAGATATTATACATAAACATAATAGTGGGGGGGATGGTGAGGAGTAGGGAACCCTATTTCAACTGGTCCCCGGAATTAAGCTGGATAACTACCAGACCACTCTGAGCACCCACGAAACCAGCCTGAGATGTAAGAAGATCTGGATCTCTACAAACAGAATATCGCAGGCAGTTGGTTTTGAGGTACAAAGCAGGGACCTGTGATTCCACAGGCAGATATCGGAGGATAAACAGCAGCAGGAGGGTGCCTGGCCGTGTGGATCCTACAATGCCGGTGAGTGACAGCCTCGTGCGCTATGGACAAGGCACAGACTCGCAGACCGGTAGCGGCAGGGAAAGGACTTTAGGGCAACCCCCCCAGGGGCAGAAACCCAGAGCGGCGGGGTCGCACCTGCGAACTGGGGGCACCTGGTGGTTTTAGAAGCACAAAGGGCAGAGACAGGCCCCGACCTGGAGGCAGGACTGGGGGAGCTGGGGAGGGGCGCACAACCCAGGACACTGCAGTTTATAGCAGCATGGACAGAAACGGAGACGGTGTGGCCTGGAGAGCTCACTGAAGAACAGACTGCGGTCTCTCTGCTCTGAGGCAGAGGGTTGGAAATGGTCTCTTCTGCTCTGACTCACGGAAGAGATGCGGAAACCTGCCAGGGAAAGACGCCAGAGAACAAAAGCCCCAAAAACTGATTCCAACTGAGCCCATTGCCCACCACAGTGGGGCAGGGCAACTCCGCCGGAACAGGGTTGCCTGAGTAACAGCAGGGCAGGCCCCTCCCCCAGAAGACAGGCTGGGAAAACAAGAGGCCAGCAACCCTAAGGTCCCAAGAAAATAGGTGCATCTTGCTTGGGTTCTGGTCAATAATTTGGACTCTAGACATTCCCTCAAACACCCATCAACAGAATGACTAGGAAGAGGAGCCCCCAAAATAGAAAAGACTCAGAGATTATGACTTATGCTGCAGATTTACAAATGGATGCAGATACAACCAAGATGTCAGAGATGGAATTCAGACTAGCAATTATGAAGACAATGGCTAGAATGGAGAAATCAGTTAATGGCAACATAGAGTCTCTAAGAGCAGAAATAAAAGGTGAATTGGCAGAACTTAAAAATGTTATCAATGAGATCCAATCCAATCTAGATAATCTGACACCTAGGGTAACTGAGGCAGAAGAGCGAATAAGCGACCTGGAAGACAATATAGATAATAGATAAAAAGGGAAAAGAGGAGGCCAGGGAAAAACAACTCAGAATCCATGAAAATAGAATCAGAGAAATAAGTGACACCATGAAGCATTCCAATGTCAGAATAATTGGAATCCCTGAGGAAGTGGAGAGAGAGAGAGGACTAGAAGATATATTTGAGCAAATCATAGCTGAGAACTTCCCTAGTCTGGGGAATGAAACAAACATTCGCACCCTAGAGGCAGAGAGGACCCCTCCCAATATCAAGGAAAACAGGCCAACACCCCGGCATGTAATAGTAAAACTTGCAAATCTTAGAACCAAGGAAACCATCTTAAGGGCACTTAGGGGGAAGAGATTCCTTACGTCCAGAGGGAAGAACATCAGAATAATGTCAGACCTATCCACAGAGACCTGGCAAGCCAGAAAGGCCTGGCAAGACATATTCAGGTACTAAATGAGAAGAACATGCAGCCAAGAATACTTTATCCGGCAAGGTTTTCATTTAGAATGGATGGAGAGATGCAGAGCTTCCATGATGGGCAGAAACTGAAAGAATATGTGACCACTGAGCCGGCCCTGCAAGAAATATTAAGGGGGGTTCTATAAAAGGAGAAAGACCCCAAGAGTGATATAGAACGGAAATTTACAGGGACAATCTATAAAAACAACATCTTCACAGGCAACATGATGACAATTATTTCATATCGTTCAATAATCACTCTCAATGTGAATGGCCTAAATGCTCCCATAAAACAGCACAGGGTTGCAGACTGGATAAAAAGACAGGACCCATCCATATGCTGTCTACAAGAGACTCATTTTGAACCTAAAGATACATCCAGACTGAAAGTGAAGGGATGCAGATCCATCTTCCATGCCAGCGGACCTCAAAAGAAAGAGGGTAGCAATTCTTCTATCAGACAAATTAGATTTTAAATTAAAGTCTGTAATAGGAGACACAGAAGGACACTACATCATTCCTAAAGGGTCTATCCAACAAGAAGAACTAACACTTGTAAATACCTATGCCCCCAACATGGGAGCAGCCCTCTACATAAGCCAACTGTTAACCAAAATAGTCATATTGATAACAATACGTTAATTGTAGGAGACCTCAATACTCCACTCTCAGCAATGGACAGATCATCTAAGCAGAAAATCAACAAGGAAAAATAGCTTTGAATGATATATTGGACCAGATGGACCTCATAGCTATTTACAGAACATTCCACCCTAAAACAACAGAATACTCATTCTTCTCAAGCGCACATGGAACTTTCTCCAGAATAGACCATATACTAGGTCACAAATCAGGTCTCAACCGATACCAAAAGGTTGAGATTATTTGAAAGAATTAATAAGATCGATAAACAACTGGCCAGACTTATCCAAAAGAAAAGAGAAAGGACCCAAATTAATAAAATTATGATGAAAGGGGAGAGATCACGACTAACACCAAGAAAATAGAAACAATTATTAGAAATTCTTATCAAGAACCATGCCAATAAACTGAGCAATCTGGATGAAATGGAGGCCTTCCTGGAAACCTATAAGCTGCCGAGACTGAAACAGGAAGAAATCGACAACCTGAATAGGCCAATAACCTGTAACGAGATTGAAGCAGTGATCAAAAACCTACCAAAAAACAAGAGTCCAGGGCCTGATGGATTCCCTGGGGAATTCTCCAAACATTCAAAGAAGAAATAGTACCTATTCTACTGAAGCGGTTTCAAAAAATAGAAACAGAAAGAAAACTTCCAAACTCATTCTATGAGGCCAGCATTACCTTCATCCCCAAACCAGGCAAAGACCCCATCAAAAAGGAGAATTTCAGACCGATATTCCTGATGAATATGGATTCCAAAATCCTCAACAAAATCCTAGCTAATAGGATCCAACAATACATTAAAAGGATCATCTGCCATGACCAAGTGGGATTTATCCCTGGGATGCAAGGGTGGTTCAATATTCACAAATCAATCAATGTGATAGAACACATCAATAAGAGGAGGGAGAAGAACCATATGGTCCTCTCAATTGATGCAGAAAAAGCATTTGACAAAATACAACATCCTTTCCTGATTAAAACTCTCCAGAGTATAGGGATAGAGGGAACAGTCCTCAAGTTCATAAAATCCATCTATGAAAAACCCACAGCAAATATCATCCTCAATGGGGAAAAGCTGAGAGCCCTTCCCTTAAGATCAGGAACACGTCAAGGATTCCCACTCTCGCCACTATTGTTCAACATAGTACTAGAAGTCCTAGCAACAGCAATCAGACAACAAAAAGAAATAAAACGTATTCAAATTGGCAAAGAAGAAGTCAAACTCTCTCTTTTTGCAGACGACATGATTCTTTATGCAGAAAACCCAAAAGACTCCACCCCCAAATTACTAGAACTCATCCAGCAATTCAGTAATGTGGCAGGATAAAAATCAATGCACAGAAATCAGTTGCTTTCTTATACACTAACAACGCGACTGTAGAAAGAGAAATTAGAGAAACGATTCCATTTACAATAGCGCCAAAAACCATAAGATACCTCGGAATAAACCTAACCAAAGAGATAAAGAATCTATACTCTAGGAACTACAAAACACTCATGAAAGAAATTGAAGAAGACACAAAAAGATGGAAAAATATTCCATGCTCATGGATCGGAAGAATAAACATTGTTAAAATGTCTATGCTACTCAGAGCAATCTATACCTTCAGTGCCATCCCAATCAAAATTCCAATGACATTTTTCAAAGTGCTGGAACAAACAATCCTAAAATTTGTATGGAATCAGAAAAGATCGTGAATCACCAAGGAAACGTTGAAAAAGAAAAACAAAGCTGGGGGCATCACGTTGCCCAATTTCAAGCCATATTACAAAGCTGTGATCACCAAGACAGCATGGTACTAGCACGAAAACAGACATATAGACCAATGGAACAGAATAGAGAACACAGATATGGACCCTCAACTCTATGGTCAAATAATCTTTGACAAAGCAGGAAAAAACATGCAATGGAAAAAAGACCGTCTCTTCAATAAATGGTGCTTGAAATATTGGACAGCCACATGCAGAAGAATGAAACTCGACCATTCTCTAACACCATTCACAAAGATAAACTCAAAGTGGATGAAAGACTCAATGTGAGACAGGAATCCATCAAAATCCTAGAGAACATAGGCAGTAACCTCTTTGACATCGGCCACAGCAACTTCTTTCAAGATACATCTCCAAAAGCTAGTGAAACAAAAGCAAAAATGAACTTTGGGACTTCATCAAGATAAAAAGCTTCTGCCCAGCAAAGGAAACAGTCAACAAAACAAAGAGGCAACCCACAGAATGGGAGAAGATATTTGCAAATGACACTACAGACAAAGCACTGATTTCCAAGATCTATAAAGAACTTCTCAAACTCAACACCTAAAAAACAAATAATCAAGTCAAAAATTGGGCAGAAGATATGAAAAGACACTTCTTTGAAGAAGACATAGAAATGGCTAACAGACACATGAAAAAATGTTCATCATCATTAGCCATCAGGGAAATCCAAATCAAAACCACATTGAAATACCACCTTACACCAGTTAGAATGGCAAAAATGGACAAGGAAAGAAACAACAAATGTTGGAGAGGTTGTGGAGAAAGGGGAACCCTCTTACACTATTGGTGGGAATGCAAGTTGGTACAGCCACTTTGGAAAACAGTGTGGAGGTTCCTCAAAAATTTAAAAATAGAGCTACCCTATGACCCAGGACCTTCACTCCTGGGTATTTACCCCAAAGACACAGATGTAGTGAAAGGAAGGGCCCTATATACCTCAATGTTCATAGCAGCACTGTCCGCAATAGCCAAACTGTGGAAAGAGTCGAGATGCCCTTCAACAGATGAATGGATAAAGAGGATGTGGTCCATATATACAAGGGAATATTACTCAGCCATCAGAAAAGATGAATACCCAACTTTTACATCAACATGGATGGGACTGGAGGAGACTATGGTAAGTGGAATAAGACAAGCAGAGAAAGTCAATTATCATATGGTTTCACTTATTTGTGGAACATAAGGAATAGCATGGAGGATATTAGGAGTAGGAAGGGAAAAATCAGTGGGGGGTATTGGAGGGAGAGATGAATCATGAGAAACTATGGACTCTGAGAAACAAACAGGGTTTTAGAGTGGAGTGGGGAGGGGATTGGTTAGCCCAGTAATGGGTATTAAGGAGGCACATACTGCATGGAGCACTGGGTGTTATATGAAAACAATGGATCATGGATCACCACATCAAAAATAAATGATGTATTGTACAGTGACTAACATAACATAATAAAATAAAAAAAAAAACAATAGTAACTGCAAATCAAAAACCAGTAATAGATATGCAAAAACTAAAGAGAAAGGAGTTCAAATATATCATTAAAGAAATACACCAAACCATAATAGAAGAGAACAAGATGAAAAGAACAGAAAACTACAAAATCAACCATAACACAAGTAACAAAATGGCAATAAGTACATACCTATTGATAATTACTTTGAATGTAAATGGACTATATGCTCCAATCAAAAGACATAGAGTGATCTAATGAATAAAAAGGCAAGGCCCAACCATTTGCTGCCTATTAGAGATTCCTTTCAGACCTAAAGACAGGCAGATTGAAAGTGAAGGGATGAAAAGGCATTTATTATATAAATGGAAGTGAAAAGAAAGTGGAGGTAATGATACTAATATTCGACAAAATAGACTTTAAAACAAAGACTGTATCAAGAAACAAAGGACACTATATAATCATAAAGGAAATAGTACAAGAAGATATAACAATTTATGCACCTAACATGGGAACACCCAAATATATGAATCAGCTAATAACAAACATAAAGGAAATAATTGATAGTAACACAATAATGAGAGGGGGCTTTAACATCCTACTTACATCAATGGATAGATAATCCAAACAGAAAATCAACAAAGAAACAGTGCCTTGGACCAGATGGATCTCACAGATATATTCAGAACATTTCATCCTAAAACAGCAGAATAGACATTCTTTTTAAAGGTACAGGGAACATTCTCCAGAATAGATCACATATTAAGCCACAAACAAGCCTCAACAAATTCAAAATGATAATAATCATAGCATGCATCTTTTCTAACCACAACACTATGAAACTAGAAATCAACCACCAGAAAAAATCTGTAATGAACACAAATACATGGATGTTAAATAACATGCTACTGAACAATGAATGGATCCACCAAGAAAACAAAGAGGAAATAAAAACATACACAGAAACAAATGAAGATGAAAACATAACAGTCCAAATCTTTGGGATACAGCAAAAGCTGTTTTTAAAAGAGAACTTTATAGCAATTAAGCCTACTTTAAGAAGCAAGAAAAATCTCAAATAAACAACCTAACCTTAAAGGACCTCGAAAAAGAAGAAAACAACAACAACAACAAAAAGAAAAAACAGCAGAAGGAACAAAGATTAGAACAGAAATACATGAAATAGAAACTAAAAAATACAATGGAACAGATCATATAAACCGGGAGCTTGTTTTTGACAAAGCTTTAGCCAGGTTCATTAAAAAAAAAAAAAAAAAAAAAAGAGAGAGAGAGAGACAGAGAGGATGCGAATAAAATCAGAAATGAAATAGAAATAATAAGCAACACCACAGAAATACAAGGGATTATAAGAGAGTATCATGAAAAATTGTATGCCAACAAATTGGACAGCCCAAAATGGATAAATTCATAGAAACACATAACCTCCCAAAACCGAAGCAGGAAGAAATAGAAAATTTGAACAGACCAATTACCAGCAATGAGATTAAATCTGCAAAAAAAAAAAAAAAAAAAAACACCTCCCAACAAACAAAAGTCCAAGGCCAGTTGGCTTTACAGGTGAATTCCACCAAACATTTAAAGAAGAGTTAATAGTTATTTTACTCAAACTATTCCAAAACAATAGAAGAAGGAAAGCTTCTAAATTCGTTCTATGAGGCCAACACCACCTTGATAGCAAAACCAGATAAAAACACTACAAAAAAAAGAGAACTACAGATCAATATCTCTGATGAACAGAGATACAAAAATCTTCAACAAATTATCCAATAATACATTTTTTTTCAAAGCATTCACTATGACCAAGTGGAATTTATTCCTCTGGTGCAAGTGTGGTTCAATATTCTTGAATCTATCAACATGATATATGCCATCAACAAAAGAAAGGATAAAAACCATCTGATCATTTTAATAGATGCAGAAAAAAAAAACATTTGACAAAGTACAGCATCCATTCATGTTAAAAACCCTCAACAAATTAGGTTTAAAGGGAACATACCTCAACGTGATAAAGGCTTTATATGAAAAACCCACAGCTAATATCATACTCTGTGGACAAAAACAGGTTTTCCCAGAAGATCAGGAATAAGACAAAATGTCCACTCTCATCACTTTTATTCAACATAGTACTGGAAGTCCTAGGCACAGCAATCAGACAACAAAAATAAAAGGCAGCCAAATTGATAAAACGTTCACTATGTGTAGATGACATGATACTATATATAGAAAACTAAAGATTGTTTTTGACAAAGCTTTAGCCAGGTTCATTAAAAAAAAAAAAATAGAGACAGAGAGATCACACACACACACACACACACACACAAAACTACTAGACGGATAAATGAATTCAGTAAAGTCACAGAATACAAAATCAATATACACAAATCTGTTGCATTTCTATACACTCATAATGAAGTAGCAGAAAGAGAAATTAAGAAAACAATCCCATTTCCATTTGCACCAAAAGTTATAAAATACCTAGGAATAAATTTAACCAAAACTCTGAAACTCTGAAAACTATAAAACTTTAATGAAAGAGATTGAAGATGACATAACAAATGGAAAGATATTTCATGTTTGTGGATTGGAAGACCAAATATTGTTAAAATGCCCATACTTTCCAAAGCATTTTACAGATTAAATGCAATGCCTATCAAAATATCAATAGCATTTTTCACAGAACTAGAACAAATCATCTTAAAGCTTGTATGGTACCACAAAAAAAAAAAAAAAAAAAAAAAAAAAAATACCTGGAAAGTCAAAGAAATCTTGAAGAAGTACAAAACTTGAGGTATCCTAATCTCAGATTTCAAGGTATACACAAAGCTCTAGAAATAAGTACAGTATGTTACTGTCATGGAAATAGATACATGGATCAATAGCACAGAATAGAGAGCCCAGAAATAAACCCATGATTGTATGATCAATTAATCAACCACAAAGGAGGCAAGAACAGGCAATGGGAAAAAAAATCCCTTCAACAAATGATGTTGAAAAAAAAAAACAAAAAAATGATGTTGGGGAAACTGGACCACTTTCTTACGTAATACACAAAAATAAACTCAAAATGGATTAAAGACCTCGATGTGAGACCTAAAACCATAAAATTCCTAAATGAGAGCACAGGCAGTAATTTCTCTGACATCAGCCATTATATTTTTCTAGATATGTCTCCTGAGGCAAGGGAAGGAAATGCAAAATAAATTATTGGGTCTACATCAAAATAAAAAGCTTTTGCACAGCAAAGAAAATAATCAACAAAACTAAAAGACAACCTATAGAATGTAAGAAGAAATTTGCAAATGACATCTCTGAAAAGGTGTTTGTATCTAAAGTACACAAAGAATTTATACAACTCAACACCAAAAGAAAAACAAGACAAATAATTTAAAAATGGGCAGAAGACATGAACAGACATTTCCCCAAAGAAGACATACAGATGGCCAACATACAAATGAAAAGATGTTCAACATCACTACTCATCAGAGAAATGCAAAGCTGATGGACATTGGGGAGGGTATGTGCTATGGTGAGCTCTGTGAATTGTGTAAGACTGATGAGTCACAGACCTGTACCCCTGGAACAAATAATACATTATATTTTAATTTAAAAATTCCCTGTAAGATTTTTCCAAATAAAAAATTTAAAATAGTAAAAAATAAAAATACATACATACATACATACATACCACAATGAGCTATAATCTCTCACCTGTCAGGTTGGCCAAAATCAAAAACACAAGAAACAACAAGCGTTGTGAGCTTGTAGAGAAAAAGGAGCACTCACACACCATCACTGGGAATGCAAACCAGCATAGCCACTGTGAAAAACATTATGGAGGTTCTTCAAAAAATTTAAAACATAATTCCCATATGATCCAATAATTCCACTACTGGGTATTTACACAAAGAATATGAAAACACTAATTCAAAAAGATATATATGCACCCTTAAATTTATTGTGATATTATTTACAATAGCCAAATTATGGAAGCAAATCAAAAAACAGACTCTTAACTATAGAGAAAAAAAAAAAAAAACATGGTTAACAGGAGAGGTGGGAGGGGAGACTGGTTTAATAGTTAAATATAAGATAATACACTAATCAAGATGAGCACTGAGTAATGTACAGAATTACTGACTCACTATATTGTACACCTGAAGCTAATACATCACTGTATGTTAACTATACTGGAATTAAAAAAAAAAAAAAAAGAAAGAAAATATTTATTATGTTGCTATGGCACAAAATAAAATAGTTAAAACTATTATTATTACTGTTATTATTACTATTTTTAAGCTTTTTTTTGAAAGATCTTATTTATTTGACAGAGAGAGAGAGAGTACAAGCAGGGGGAGAGGCAGAGGGAGAGGGAGAAGCAGGCTTTCCGTGGAGCAGGGAGCCTGATGCGGGCTTGATCCCAGGACTTTGGGATCATGACCAGAGCCAAAGGCAGATGCTTAACCGACTGAGCCACCCAGGTGTCCCTACTGTTATTATTATTAAAATAATTTCAACATAGTTCCAGTTTATGAAGGAATTAGAAAATCTGGCAAATGGCAAGTTGATAGAATATGACATTTAAGATGATTACAATTAAATCAGGTAGAGTTCAGATTACCTATCATGAGGCATTCCTAATTTTATTTTATTTTTTTAAAGATTTTTATTTATTTGACAGAATGAGAGAGCAGGAGAGCACAAGCAGTGGGAGTGGCAGAGGGAGAGGGAGAGGAAGAAGCAGGCCCCTCACCAAGCAGGGAAACTGATGCGGGGCTCCATCCCAGGATCCTGGGATCATGACCTGAGCTGAAGGCAGTTGCTTAACCAACTGAGCCCACCCAAGTGCCCCGAGGCATTCCTAATTTTAAATGACAAAAACAATATATTTTCTGAATATACTATGGTATTTATAATGAAATATAAATCTATGTCCATAGAGTATATATAAAACTATATATTTATAGTTTTACTATTACTAATTTGTAAAGAACATAATGATTTAAAAGAGGTTATCTAAGGCATTTTTAAATTACCATGATAATGGTGGCAAGCTGATGAAAGTTTTGAGTATGAAACTTAACAAAAACTAGAATGAGAATGAGAGAGAGAAAATGAGAGAAGAGAAGGAAGGAAGGAAGGGAGGAAGGGAGGGGAACATGAAGCACTACCTTCAATTTGGACGGTATGCTTGTGTATGCTTGTGGTTAGAACATGGTCCTGGTTGTGAAAATATACATATTTTTGTCTTGTTTTTGCAGCTGACTTACTCTAACCTTGACTTTCTCTACCTTGAACAATCTTGTGAGGTCTTTAATGGGCTTTGATCTCATCTGAGAAAAGATGATTGAGAAGGCATTATTTTCCTAGATTCTGGTAGGCATTTGACAGCAAGAGCTATCATTTTTCATATTATGTACTGAAGTATCCATTTTTGGGGAATCTTAACAATTGACTGATCACATCATAAGAAAATATTGTACAAAAAATTAAAAGAATCTATTTTGTGCCTTTGGGAAATAGATTGACAGCAGTGGCCGAACTTTGAGGTTTATAATATTCTTTGTTTTAGAAGTGCTACAATTTTAACACTTTTTTTAAAATGTGTATCCCATTTTAAAATAATTTGAAAGAAACAGCATCTGTTACTTTCCTCAGAAACCTATCTTTCCAAATTTATAGCTTATGCTGTGATTTTTTTTTTTCTTCATGAACAGCAACCTTCCTTAGATTCCTGTACGCTTTTATGAGTACCACCAATTCAGTTTTCTTGGGGTTCCTATCTAAATTTTCTCTCTTCTGTGCTGTATTGGATACTGCAACTCAATTTCTACACAGTGTGTGTGTGTGTGTGTGTGTGTGTGTGTGATCAAGTGTATTAAATTTGAATTCCTTTAATTTATATAATGTCAGCTATTTATATAATCAAATTCAATGGCTTATATATTTTAACATTAATTCAATATTAACACTTGAAAATGAAGATTATATAATTTTTAGAACATACTTAGAGTATTTTGTGAATAAACACAACTTATTTCCTATAGCTCAAATTGTTATGACTGTTTTTGAGGAAATCAAAATCTTACTTCAGAATATCTATGAATATATTAACAGAGGAAACTTCTCAAATGCCCTTCATTTTTCTTACACTACAAAAATGTCAGTGTTTCCATGAATAGCTTCTCCTAATTAAAATTTCAATATAATCAGATACGAAGCTTATGAGTTTTTGAAAAAAACAAATTTGTTTGGAAATATTTCATAAGTAAGGTTATAAGAATCCTGTTATGAAAACTATTAAAGATGCTTAATGTCTCTTAATCTTCTGAATTGCTAACAATTGTTTTTAAGTGGAAAAGACTTTGATTTTTTTAAAAAAATGTTTAAAGAGATTCTAAAATGGACTAATTACATATTTTTATGATGTAATTGTTAGGTAGAAGCTAGACATGAACAGTGGAAGGAACACCCTGAGACAGAGTCCCAAGTCCCTAAATGGGTATGATAGAGACATGAGCAGGAGGTAAGGATGGTAATAAATAAGTTACATATTATAAGCCAGCGGTGGAGAGGGGAGGGGAGCTCAACATCCTGACTTTGTGGCTTCCAAGACCTTGGAGCTAACAGAGCCAGAGCCACAGGGGGAGCATGAGCTCTCTTCCACCTCAGCCCCAGGGTAACTCCTAGAGTCATTATAATGCATTTGCATTGCCCAATGGAGAAAGGCTGTCATGATGGTTCCAGTACAAACCTTGTGGGGTGAGAAGCTCCCCTTCCTAACCTGTGGGAGGAGTTTCCCAAATGATTGGAAGCAGCCTCCAATAGAGACCACCCCACTGCACATCACAGCTCCTCTCAGCCCAGAGAGACCCAATCATATCCAATCCCAAAACAACCTATGGGAGGTTCCACCCTGAAAGTATACTTTTGCTTTAATAAACTGCTTTGTGCTTGCTACTTTCCTTCTGGCTGTCTTTATTCAAGCATGGATCCCCATGTAAATCTTCTCTTGGGGAATCCAAAGACTGAGACCTCAATTTGCACAACACAGACTCTCCTACCTGTAACAGAATTTTAAAGTCGTCTGAGTTTTATTTGAATACTGTGCCATTGATGTTACCTATTAAAAGAAAAAATGTTTTTCATAACAAAAATATATTCTTAAACATTCAGTTTTAAAATATTACCAATCACGAGCATAAATTCATATTTGTGAATTTAATGCAAAGAATAGAAATGGTTGAAAAACAGTAGAAAAAAACAATGTGGACTTTTTGATCATGTTTCAATGCATTAGAGCAGGAAAATGTCAAATATATAGCATTTTTATATTTACAAATGCATCAGTACAGAAATAATTCTTGAGCATTTTGAAGGTTAATTTTTGTGTCCACTTGGAGGGTGTTTTTGGATGAGATTAAGATTTAAATCAGTGAATTTTGTGTAAAGCAGATTGCCCTCAATCATGTGGATAGGGTCCATTCAATCAAGTGAAAAAGCCTGAGTGGAACTAAAAGATATGCCTTCCAGAGCAAAGGAGAATTCAGCAGACTGCCTTCAGACTACATCTGCACAATTAGCTCTCCTAGATTCTCCAGCCTGTCAGCCCACTGCATATTTGCAACTTACCAGCTTTCATAATTACATAATCCAATTCCTTATCATAAATCTCTTTATAAATACACAATACACAGATTCTGTTTTTCTGAAGAACACTTACTAATTGAAGGATTGGTTGTATCAACACTTTAAGTGCTATTTGGGCATTTTTTAAAAATATTTTTATTGTTATGTTAATCACCATACATTACATCATTAGTTTTTGATGTAGTGTTCCATGATATATTGTTTGTGTATAACTGTGCTATTTGGGCATCTTAGATTGGTCAAAAGATCTGGTGAACACCATTATGCCTTTGCTTTGAACTATGGCATACACTGTTGTGATTTCTCTAAAAAATGAAAATTCCTGTTGCTAGATGCAGATTCAAAGAATGTGTCTAAGAAACTGTCAGAAACATAGCAACAGAGTGAGCTCCATATTCCTTGTATTTACAGCACTTCCTAGCATTGAGTAGAATATCTTCTCCCCACCACTTTGCTCCTTTAAACATGATACTTGTACGGCTCCTGGGTCAACAGAACTGTTTGCTAACCAAAGAGCTACACATTAGCATGTTTAGTTTTGCTGTGCATAAATATTTATTAGATACTTATTCTGTGTTAAGCACTGTCCTACTGCATGTTTATCTCAATGTAAGGAGAAAGCAAAAACCTCAGCCATCATGGAACTTACATTCTAGAAATATAAGTGAGACCAGAAGCACATTAAAACAAAACAAAAATATCTCTGTATGGAGGCATACCTTGGAGATATTGTGGGTTCAGTTCTAGACCACTGCAATAAAACAAATATCAAGATAAAGTGAGTCAAATAAATGTTTTGGTTTTCTAGTGCAAATAAAAGTTATGTTTACACTATACTGTAGTCTATTAAGCACACAGTAGCATTAGGTGTAAAAAAATGCATACACCTTAATTAAAAAATACTTTATTGGGGTGCCTGGGTGGCTCAGTCAGTTAAGCATCTGCCTTCGGCTCAGGTCATGATCCCAGAGTCCTGGGATCAAGCCCCTCATTGGGCCCCCCACTAGGCAGGGAGCCAGCTTCTCATTCTCCCTCTGCCTGCCGCTCCCTCTGCTTGTGTTCTCTCTCTCTCTGTCAAATAAATAAAATATTTAAAAAATAAAATAAAATAAAAATAAAAAATGTTTTACTGTTCAACAAGTGCTAACCATCAGCTGGGCTTTCAGTAAGACATAACCTTTTTTGATGATAGAGGGTCTTGCATCAATGCTAATTGCTGCTGTTTGATCAGGCTGATATTTGCTGAAGGTTGAGGTGCTTGTAGCAATCTCTGATAATAAGACAACCCTTAAGTTTTCTGCATCAATTGACTTTTCCTTTCACAAATGTTATCTCTGTAACATGGAATGCTGTTTGATAGCGTTTTACCTGCTATAGAACTTATTTAAAAATTGGAGTCTGCCACTGCTTTATCAATTAAATTTATGTAATATTTTAAGTTCTTTGCTGTCATTTTAGCAATCTTCAAAGCAACTTCACCAGAAATAGATTCCATCTCAAGAAATCAGTTTCTTTGCTCATCCATAGGAAGCAACTCCTCATCTGTTTATTTTATCATGGCACTGAAAGTCAATCATATCTTCAGACTCCACTTCTCATTCTAGCTCTCTTGCTGTTTCCACCACATCTGCAGTTACTTCCTCCACTGAAGGCTTGATTCCCTCAACATCATCCATGAGGTTTGGAATCAACTTTTTCCAAACTCCTTTTAATGTTGGTATTTTGACCTCTTCTATAAATCTTGTTCTTAATGGCATCTATAATGGTGAATCCTTTCCAGAAGGTTTTCAATTGACTTTGCCCAGATCCTTCAGAGGAATCACTATTTATTGCAGCTATACCTTTAAGAAATGTATTTCTTAAATAAGACTTGAAAGTTCAAATGACTTCTTAATCCATGGGCAAAATGGATGTTGTATTAGCTGGCATGAAAACAACATTAATCCCATGTACATCTCCACATCTCCATCAGAACTCTTGGGTGACCAGATGTGTTGTCAATAAGCAGTCATATTTTGAAAGTAATCTTTTTTTCTGAGCTGTAGGTCTCAACAGTGGCCTTAAAATATTCAGTAAACCATGTTGTAAATAGATGGGTTGTCAAACAGGTCTTATTACTCCACTTACAGAGCATAAGCAACAAAGATTTAAAATAATTTTTAAGGGCCCTGGATTTTAGAAATGGCAAATGAACATTGGGTTCTACTTCAAATCACCAGCTGCATTAACTCCTAACAAGAGTCATCCTGCCACAGTTTGGCTATTGCGGACATTGCTGTATAAACATCGGGGTGCATGTACCCCTTCGGGTCCCTACATTTGTATCTTTGGGGTAAATACCCAGTAGTGCAATTGCTGGATCCTATGGTAGCTCTATTTTCAACTTTTTGAGGAACCTCCATACTGTTTTCCAGACTGGCTGCACCAGCTTGCATTCCCACTAACAGTGTAGGAGGGTTCCCCTTTCTCCGCATCCTCACCACCATCTGTCGTTTCCTGACTTTTTTATTTTAGCCATTCTGACTGGTGTGAGGTGGTATCTCATTGAGGTTTTGATTTGGATTTCCCTGATGCCAAGCGATGTTGAGCACTTTTTCATGTGTCTGTTGGCCATTTGGATGTCTTCTTTGGAAAAATGTCTGTTCATGTCTTCTGCCCATTTCTTGATTGGATCATTTGTTCTTTGGATGTGGAGTTTAATAAGTTCTTTATAGATTTTGGATATTAGCCCTTTATCCGATATGTCATTTGCAAGTATCTTCTCCCATTCTGTCGGTTGTCCTTTGGTTTTGTTGACTGTTTCTTTTGCTGTGCAAAAGCTTTTTATCTTGATGAAGTCCCAATAGTTCATTTTTGCCCTTGCTTCCATTGCCTTTGGTGATGTTTCTAGGAAGAAGTTGCTGCGGCTGAGGTTGAAGAGGTTGCAGCCTATGTTCTCCCTTAGGATTTTGATGGACTCCTGTCTCACATTGAGGTCTTTCAACCATTTGGAGTCTATTTTTGTGTGTGGTGCAAGGAAATGGTCCAGTTTCATTCTTCTGCATGTGGCTGTCCAATTTTCCTAACACCATTTGTTGAAGAGCCTGTCTTTTTCCCATTGGACATTCTTTCCTGCTTTGTCGAAGATTAGTTGACCATAGAGTTGAGGGTCCATTTTGGGGCTCTCTATTCAGTTCCATTGATCTATGTGTCTGTTTTTTGTGCCAGTACCATACTGTCTTGATGATGACAGCTTTGTAATAGAGCTTGACGTCCGGAATTGTGATGCTGCCAGCTTTGCTTTTCTTTTTCAACATTCCTCTGGCTATTCAGGGTCTTTTCTGGTTCCATACAAATTTTAGGATTATTTGTTCCATTTCTTTGAAAAATGTTGATGGTAACTGTGGAAAGAGCCAAGATGTCCACCGACAGATGAATGGATAAAGAAGATGTGGTATATATATATACAATGGAATATTATGCAGCCATCAAAAGGAATGAAATCTTGCCATTTGCAATGACATGGATGGAACTGGAGGGTATTATGCTGAGCAAAATAAGTCAATCAGAGAAATACATGTATAATATGACCTCACTGATATGAGGAATTCTTAATCTCAGGAAACAAACTGAGGGTTGCTGGAGTGGTGGGGAGTGGGAGGGATGGGGTGGCTGGGTGATAGACGTTGGGGAGGGTATGTGCTATGGTGAGTGCTGTGAATTGTGTAAGACTGTTGAATCACAGACCTGTTCCTCTGAAACAAATAATACACTATATGTTAAAAAAAAAAAAAAAAGAAGAAGAAGAAGATACAGGAGGGGAAGAATGAAGGGGGTGGAAATTGGAGGGGGAGACGAACCATGGGAGACTATGGACTCTGAGAAACAAACTGAGGGTTCTAGAGGGGAGGGGGTGGGGATGGGTTAGCCTGGTGATGGGTATTAAAGAGGGCACCTTCTGCGTGGAGCACTGGGTGTTATACGCAAACAATGAATGATGGAACACTACATCAAAAACTAATGATGTAATGTATGGTGATTAACATAACAGAAAAAAAAAAAAAAGAGTCATCCTGTCCTTTGTTGAAGTCAAGCATCGATTTTCATCTCTGGCTATGAAAGTCCTAAATGTCATTTTCTTCATATAAGACTGGTTGGTCTGTGCTGAACATCTGTTGTTTAGTGTAGCCCTCTTCATGAATTATCTTAGCCAAATCTTCTGTATAACTTGCTGCAGCTTCTACATCAACATTTGCTGCTTCGCCTGGCCCTTTTATGTTGTAGAGATGGCTTCTTTATTTAAACTTCATGAACCAACCTCTGCTAGCTTCAGAGTTTTCTGCAGCATCCTCACCTGTCAGCTCTCATAGAATTGAAGGGACTTAGGGTCTTGCTCTGGATTGAGCTTTGGCTTAAGAGGATGTTGTGACTGATTTAATCTTCTATCCAGACCACTCAAACTTTCTTCCGATCAGCAATAAGACTGTTTTGCTTTCTTATCATTTGTGTGTTCACTGGAGTAGCACTTTTAATTTCCTTCAAGAACTTTTTCTTTGCATTTACAACCAGGTGAACTGTTTGGCACAAGATGTTTAGTTTTCAGCCTATCTTGGCTTTCAACATGCCTTCCTCACTAAGCTTAATCATTTCTGGCTTTTAATTTAAAGTGAGAAATGTGTGACTCTTCCTTTCACTTGAACACTTACAGGCCATTGCAGGGTTACTACCTGACCTAATTTCAATATTATTGTGTCTCAGGGAACAGGGAGGCCCAAGGAGAGGGAGAGAGATGGAAGAATGGCTGGTCAGTGGGACAGTCAGAATACACATAATATTTATCAATTAAGTTTGCCATCCTATATGGTCACAGTTTGTGGCACCCCATAACAATTACAATAGCAGTTTTAAATATTAATATTTACAGATTACCATAACAAAAGAATGGAAAAGTTTAAAATATTGCAAGAATTACCAAAATGTGATACAGAGACATGAAGTAAGCAAATGCCATTGTAAAAATAGTCCCAATAGACTCTTGACACAGAGTTACCACTAACCTTCATTTTCTAAAAAAAAAAAAAAAATCACAATATCACAAAATTGCAAATTGCAATAAAACAAGGAAATAATTTGCATTTCAAGCTAGTTGCTTAAAACATGAAAATATTCCTACTATGGGTGAGCAGGTCAGTATGTTCCAACTTGCAACAAATACATAACCAACTAACTACATTTTAAAAGGTGAGCATAATTCATGATTACTATCAATGTATGGTCATCATAACCATTTTTACAAATACTGCTACAACTCTGTAATACCTTTACCTCACTGAATTTAATGTTGTAGCTGTTCTACAGGAGGCAGGGCTTCAAAACAAGGTGGCAAATTTGGTGATCATATGAAGTCACTATTCTCATCTCTATGTGGTCCAGGTACACTTTCTTATGAAGTCTTTTTTTTTTTTTTCTTTAAGATTTTATTTATTTATTTGAGAGAGAGAGAGCATAAGCAGGGGAAGGGGCAGAGGGAGAGAGAGAATCTCAAGCAGACTCCGTGCTGAGCATGGAGCCCAACACAGGGCTTGATCTCATGACCCTGGGATCATGACCTCAGCCCAAACCAACAATGGGATGCTTAACCGACCAAGCCACCCAGGTGCCCCTCATATGAAGTCTTTTTTTTTTTTTTTTTTAAGATTTTATTTATTTATTTGACAGAGAGAGAGAGAGCACAAGCAGGAGAGGCAGAGGGTGAGGGAGAAGAAGCCTCCCCCCTGGGCAGGGAGCCCAATGTGGGGCTCCATCCTGGGATCATGAGCCGAAGTCAGACGTTTGAATAACTGAGCCACCCAGGCACCCCCCTCTTATGAAATTTTAATGTAACCTTGCAATCTTTTTCCTTGAAGCCCTGTCAATCTAAGTTGGCAGACAGGATAAAAGTTATATGGCCTTTCAGAACCAGTGCAAGTCATTATCTCAAGAGATTGAAAAATTATGTGTCTATAGAAATTCTCTCTAGCTTCTTTCTACTAATTGTCATAAACATCTTAATTTTTCTTTATCTCCTTCTCCTCATCTCTATAATTCTAACTTAGAATTCCCAGTGGTGATGTATGCGTCTTTTAAAACAAATTAGGGAGAAACAAGCTTATTTATGTCACAACATGAAACACCTAACTATACTGTCCTATTTCTAAGGGAGAAACTTCTCATTCCCACTTAATTTATTTTTGATTTCCACAACACAGAGCAACAACAAAAACAACATATATTGTCAAGGTTTATTTTGGTAGTGTCCAAAATGTACATATGAGACTTTTCTTAAATATGATTAGCATGTAGTCTCCATTGTCCAGAAAGCTCCCATTTATACAAACATAACTCTAGAATAAATCTTCTCAACATTCTCTCACTTGTATAATATGCATATTTTGTTAGACTTTTCAATTTCAGGTAAAAGCCTACTTAAAAATCTCCAAAAACAGCATTTTCAGTTAAATATTCAAGTACTTTCAACAAAGATTTTAAAAAACTAGCAGGTATACTAGTATTTTTAGCAGAATATACAGTTGACTTTTGAACAAGGCAGTGGTTAGGAGTACCACCCCCCTGCACAGTTGAAAATCTGTGGGTAAATTTTGACTCCCCCAAAACTTAACTACTAGAAGACTACTGTTGACTAGAAGTCTTACCAATAACAGTTAATTAACACACACACCACACACACACACACACACACATATATATAATATATATATTATATACTGTATTCTTACTATACTGAAACCTAGAGAAAAGAACATGTTATTAGGAAAATCATAAGGAAGACAAATACATTTACAGAACTGTACTATATTTATTGGAAAAAAACAACAAAACTATCAGTGCACCTGCACAGTTCAAGCCCATGACAAAATAGGGTCAGCTGTATCTCTCAAAGTTGATTTTGTCATATGATAAAATAAAAATTTACATTGTAGGGGCACCTGGGTGGCTCAGTCAGTTTGGCATCAGACTCTTGATTTCAGCTCAGGTCTTGATGTCAGGGTCATCAGTTCAAGCCCCCATTGGGCTACACACTGAAGGTGGAGCCTACTTTTAAAATATGCATTCTTTAAAAAATACACACACATATACACTCATTGTAGAGAAAACATTGTTTTTCATGAATTTTAGGTATTGCCTAAAAGTAGAGATCGAAACTACATTTTAGGAAGCAGTGGTTCTAGTGAATTAAATGGCTGTCTAGTAAATCTTCGTCACTTATAATCCATTAGTGTTCAAAACAAACCTATAAAATACATATCCTTTCAATATAGCATTATCTTGATTATAAATATGAGAAAAAAAATTTTAAGTGAGTCACTCAAAATGCAAGTGATGATGGCTTTAAAATGGAGACATAAGTTTCTCCATACTTTAAACTCAAGTTAATATTAAAGTTAGTTTGCATTTCCTAAGTATAAGTAAGTGGTGCAGGGAGGCAGAGAGCCCAGAAATTAATGAAATAAGATCTCCCAGAATTAAAACCAGACTAAAATAGATCATTGCAACCAAATCCTCTCATGGATAATTAAGAATGGACAAGATGTAAAGCACACAGTAAAGAAAATCTATATGAAAAGCCATTTCCATTTAAATCAGTTGTCTTCTCTCATAATGGAAGACAATAATAATGATGAGGACTGTAATGATAATGGTAATAATCATACTATTAGTGGCAACTACTATTGAATGATTACTATATGTAAGGTACTGAGATACCCACTTTACAAATATTATCTCATTTAAATCTCATATTGCTCCCATAAGTATGTATCATAATTCCCATTTAAGATGAGAGAAATCCATTCTTAGGTATATTAAAAAAAAACTTTTCCTATGTTATTTATGTAGTGTATGGTAGAGTAGGAGTCATATGTGCAGCTGAGTCCAAAGTCCATATCTTACTGACCATACAGTGATGTGCAGTGCTGAAATCTAGATTTGTTTGATAGCTTGTTTAATGGCTTTTGTTACTGTTCGCTTGTCTTTATGTGTATAATACCAAGGCAGTACTGGTCTACCTCTAGCAAGTAAGAACTAATCTTTGAAATAACATTTATAAAGATTCCATATCATTTCATCTTACCCTCTCAAGAAGGCACCAAACAAAAGATATTTTATGTCTAAATCCATGTTTAACTCATTCCCCTCATATTTACTTATGAGGGGAGAAGACAGAAAAGTTGTCATAGGTTTGGAATGGCAGATAGAATTATTCCAGTCAAGCATAACTTACTCAGGAGTAACATAAATCTTAAATACACATATTCTGAATGTATATTTACTGAATCTGTTGAAATTCTCAGAATTTGGTCAATAGCTAGGATATCTGGCAATATTCTAATTATGCTTGCATTTATTTTGAAAATTATATGTTTTCTTAAATATAGGTTGATATATTATGTCCGTGATTTCTACAGTGTAAATCATTACTATAGGCATTTGGTGCAGCAGGAGTGACCTAAGACATGAGTGGATGATATTATATTTTTTTAAAGATTTTTATTTATTTATATGACAGAGAGAGACAGCGAGAACAGGAACACAAGCAGGGGGAGTGGGAGAGGGAGAAGCAGGCTTCCTGCTGAGCAGGGAGCCCGATGTGGGACTCGATCCCAGGACCCTGGGATCATGACCTGAGCCAAAGGCAGACACTCAATGACTGAGCCACCCAGGCGCCCGAATGGATGATATTAATCCTCAGTTTAAAATACTTCCATGCCTTTCTATTGATTATAAAATATAATTCGAGACTTTAACACTGAATATGTGGCCCTCTGATTAGTCAACAAACATTTATTGATACGAAATTGTATTAGCAATTGTAGTTTAAGGAGCAAATATTTATTAATTTCAGGTAATAGGAAGTCCAGAAATAGGCTGTTGTGAGGCTGGTGCAGTGGTTCAATGACATCATCTGACATGATTTCAGGGTTTTTTCATCTTTCAGCTCTGCTGTTCACAGTATATAGTCCTCTGTATTCATGTGTATGTTTTGTGTGTATTTTATTTATTTTATGTTTCAAGTTTTTATTTACATTCTAGCTAATATATAGGGTAATATAAGTTTCAGGAGTAGAATTTAGTGATCCATAACTTACTTATAACACCCAATGCTCATCACAAATGCCCTCTCTAATACCCATCACCCATTTAACCCATATTTTCAGTTGCTTTGACCACTTTTACTATGTTCCTTGTCTCACTCTTCTACTCAGTCATTGATCTCCAGCTGTGTCTATGTTCCCAATCATCTCAACTATTACTTATATTTTAATAATTTAAGCAAACATATTTATCTAATATTTAAAGACTATGATTGTACCTATTTCATTTTATCTTATTTTTAAATTTATAGCTGCAAAATTCAATTTATTTTTTCTACAGATTTAATCATAGTACATATCATTTACTCAAAAGTCTAAAATGAAAGGAAGAGTAGACATACTTTAGAGAAAAAGCCTTTTCCTTTCTAAAACAATGCCAATATAATAACTAAAGGAGGACTTGCTATATGGAATGTCACAGTGTTTGACCTGTAGGCTGCAAATAGCCAGTCAGTGATGGTTTGAGCCATACAATATGGACAGCAGTAATGCTTGTAAGAGAATGATTGAAAAATGACTATCAAAAACTATTTCTTGTTGTGAAAATATTATAAATGTCATTGAACCAAGACAATTTATGACGAGCAAGAGGTGTTGTAGATGGACACGTTGAAAAAAGTTTGCAAAACAAAAGTGTAATGGATGATGGGCGCCTGGGTGGCTCAGTTGGTTAAGCGACTGCCTTCGGCTCAGGTCATGATCCTGGAGTCCCTGGATCGAGTCCCGCATCGGGCTCCCTGCTCAGCAGGGAGTCTGCTTCTCCCTCTGACCCTCCCCACTCTCATGTGCTCTCTCTCATTCTCTCTCTCTCTCAAATAAATAAAATCTTAAAAAAAAAAGTGTAATGGATGATATTATTAGAACTTCAAAAGAGCTATTGTGTCATTTCTTCTTAAATGCTAAGAATGCTACTACTGAAATTTCTATAAATCCTCAGAGGAAATGCTTTTGAACATGGTATCTGAAATTCTAAAAAAAAAAAAAAAAAAAGATTTCTCTTAAGTATTTCTAAAAATTATTCTATGACAATACGTTTAGCATATCTGTCCTTGCCATTATATATTTAGTATTTCATGTGTCTTTTCTCATTCTTTAGGTTAACCTATGTGACTTTAATGTATGTAAAATGATGTTACATATTCACTGAATGTTTTTATTGATTTTAACTATGGGTAGACAGAGATATACCTTTGGTAATACTTGTTTATCATCTTTAAAATATAAAATGTTAAATTTAAAAAATTCCCTTTACTATGCATGCATAGTAAAAACCTATTGCACATTATTTCTGAAATTTATCTATGAATAAATAAAAAGGGAACATGTGGTAGACACATAGTTCAAATTACTCAATATCCTTTGTTTTACCTACTGTAGATTTTATGGGGAAATCTGTATGAATCTCTTGTGCAGACTCTCTTAAGCCAGGGGTGGCCTGTGAAATGTAAACACACATCTGATGATACCACCCCTTGTTGTCTTCTCTCTTCTTGCTTGGCATACATAAGCATGCTGTTATCACAAGGATAGGGAGAAAATATGTGCATAGACTCTGGCAATGACATCATTCAGCCATTGGTACAGCAGCTTCCTGACTCCCAACTTTTTATTATGAAAGAGAAATAAATATGTGTTTATAACATCAGAAGTCATACTTTCTGCTATTTTTGGCTAAAATATTACTTAGCTGTCTTAAAAGAGAGTTTAACTACAATTTTGTCTGAAAATCTATCAATATTATTTTAGTATCTTATATATTAAATTTAATTTCTCTTAAGAAATTAAATAGAGATGCCTGGTGGCTCAGTCGGTTAAGCGTCTGCCTTCGGCTCAGCTCAGGGTCCCAGAGTACTGGGATAGAGTACTGGGATCAAGTCCTGCACTGAGCTCCTTGCTCAACAGGGAGCCTGCTTCTTCCTCTGCCCCTCCCCCTGCTTGTGCTCTCTCTCTCTCTCCCTCCCTCTCTCTGACAAATAATAAAATCTTAAAAAAAAAAAAGAAATTAATTTCTTTAAAGTGTTAAAGTGTTAAGAATTTAAAGTGTTAAATAAAATAGAAATAAAAGGGAAAAATTACTGAAACTCAGATAATATTTTTACAACTATATGGGCTTGGAAAATGATACTACACTTAAGAAATATGTTATAAATAATTTTGATGGTAGAGGTATTATTTTAATAATTTGAGACTCCTAATACTTTATTGACTCTCCTCTGTGAACCATGAGGAAGCTACCATATTGAGAGTTCCTGACAACACCTATTCCTTATCTCTCATTGCTTAATTGAATTATTTTTACAATTATAAGACTTATAAACATTTATATTTTATAAATATTTTGAAATAGTTTAGTAGGTATGTTTATTTAAAAGAGATGCAAATGTCCCTATCATGTTTTCCATCCCTCCTTTCTGTAATTTTTTGACTGAATATTTGTTGTATTTTGCTAAGGACCTCAAATATGTGCTATTCCTGAAGTTCTAGCATAACTAAGAATTTTTATCTGTTGTCTTTATAATTCAAGTGAGTTTAGCCTTGTGTACAATTCCTGAGTGCTTTTCTTTTAAGAATGATGTAGATATTACCCAACTGTAATTTTAAAAAAAAATTAAAAATTCAGGCACACTTTTTTATTCCAACATATCCAAGTCATCATGTCCCATTTAGTTCCTATCTTTTTCAGAAATCACAATTTGCTTATGTTGTTCCCCTTTATAATCAGCCATGTTCCAAATCTCTGTCTTCTTAACAATTAGCTAATTATAAGTGCTCTTTTATAGTTCATTTTTTTTAATTGTATTTATTTGAGAGAGAGAGAGAGCACAAGTAGGGGGAGTGATAGAGGGAGAGGGAGAAGCAGGCTCCCCTCTGAGCAGGGAGCCTGATGCGGGACTCAATCCCAGGACCCTGGGATCATGACCTGAGCTGAAGACAGATGCTTAACTGACTGAGCCACCCAGGAGTCCCTATAGTTCAATTTTTTTATTAGTTATTATGAAATAACCACATCCTGGTGAGATTTTGAGTTGCATTTGTTTTTACACCTTATGCTTCAAATATTGTGTTTATTTCTGTTTTTATTTGTATTTCATGTTTTTGTTGAAGTGTAGCTGACATACAACGTTAGTAGTTTCAGGTGTACACATAGTGATTCAACATTTATATACATTACACTGTGATAACCATAGTCTAGCTACCTTCTGTAACCATACAAATATGTTATAATATTAACTATATTCCCTATGCTGTATTTTGCATCCCCATGGCCTATTTATTTTATAACTGGAAGTTTGTACCTTTTAATCTCCTTCCCCTGGATGACCCATGCTCTCACTCTCCTCTCCTCTAGCAATCAAATTACTCCCTGTATCTACGTGTATGTTCTGTTTTGCTGATTCGTTTGTTTTTTTTTTTTTTTTAGAGTCCACATATGAGTGAAATAATGTGTAATTGCCTTTTTCTGTCTGATTTATTTCACTTAGATTAAGGTCCATCCATGCTGTCCCAAATGGCAAGATATTATTCTTGTTTATGGCTGAGTAATATTTTATTGTATATATATGCCTTATCTTTTTATACATTCATGGTACACACGTCTTTTCGGATTAGTTGTTTTCTGTGTATAAATGCTGAGAAGTGGAATTGCTGGAAAGTTCTATTTTTAATATTTTGGCACTTCCACTGTTTTGCATAGTGGCTGCAACTTTTTGCATTCCAACTAACAGTGCACAAGGATTCCATTTTCTCCATATTGGTGTCATAATGTATTTCTTTTCTCTTTTGATAGTAACCATTTTGACAGGTATGAGGTGATTATCTTATTGTGGTTTTGATTTGCATTTCCCTGATTAGTGATATATCTTTTCCTGTGTCTTTTGACCAACTATATGTCTTCTTTGGAGAAATATCTATTCAGCTCCTCTGCCCATTTTAAAATTAGATTCATTTTATATTGAATTTTATGAGTTCATTACATATTTTGGATGTTAAACCCTTATCACGTATCATTTGTAAGTATCTTCTCCCATTTAGTAGGTACCTTTTTGTTTTGTTTATCTTTATCTGTGTTGGGCAAAAGCTTTTTCAATGTAGTCCCATTTCTTTGTGTCATTGCCCAAAAAGATAGATGTAAAAAATATTGCTAAAATCAGTGTCCAAGAACTTACTTCCTGTTTTCTTTTAGGAGTTCTATGGTTTCCAGTCTTAAGTATTTAAGTATTTAATCTATTTTGAGTTTACTTTGTATATGGTGTGAGAAAGTGTTCCAATTTCATATTTTTGCATGTAACTTTCCAGTTTTCCCAACATCACTTACTGATGAGAATATCTTTTACCAAATGTGTATTCTTGCTGCAGTGATCAAAGATTAATTAATTGCATAAGTGTGGGTTTATTTCTGGATTCTTTGTATTGTTTGATTGATGTGTCTTTTTTTTTTTTTTTTTAAGATTTTATTGACTTGACAGAGAGACAGTGAGAGCAGGAACACAAGCAGGGGGGGTGGGAGAGGGAGAAGCAGGCTTCCTGGCAAGCAGGGAGCCCGATGTGGGGCTCAATCCCAGGACCCTGGGATCACGACCTGAGCCAAAGTCAGGCGCTTAATGACTGAGCCAACCAGGCGCCCCTGATGTGTCTGTTTTTATGCTACTACTGTACTGTTTTGATTATATAACTTTGTAGTATAGTTTGAAGTCAGGGAGTGTGATGTCTTCAGCTTTGTTCTCTCTTAAGATTGCTTTGGCTCGGGGCGCCTGGGTGGCTCAGTCGTTGAGCGTCTGCCTTCGGCCCAGGTCATGATCCCAGGGTCCTGGGATCAAGCCCTGCATCGGGCTCCCCGCTCCACGGGAAGCCTGCTTCTCCCTCTCCCACTCCCCCTGCTTGTGTTCCCTCTCTCGCTGTGTCTCTGTCAAATAAATAAAGTCTTAAAAAAAAAAAAAAAGATTGCTTTGGCTCTTCAGGGTCTTTGTGATTCCATACAAATTTTAGGATTCTTTGTTCTTGTTCTGTGAAAAATGTCATTGCTGTTTTGATAGAGATTGCATTAAATCTGTAGGTTGTTTTGGGTGGTATGGACATTTTCACAATATGAATTCTTTCAGTTCTTAAGATGGTATATCTTTCTATTTATTAATATCTTTACTGTCTTTCATCAGTGTCTTATACTTTTCAGACTACAGGTCTTTCACCTCCTTGACTACATTTATACCCAGGTGTTTTATTCTTTTTAGTGCAATTATAAATTAGATCATAATTTCTCATTCTGATAGTTCATTATTAGTATATAAAAATTAAACAGATATTTATGTACAGTAAGTATTTTTTATTTTACAAACTTACTAAATTCATTTACTAGTTCTAAGAGTTTTTTGGTAGAGTTTTTAGGGTTTTCTCTTTATAGTATGAATTCAACTGCACATAGGGACAGTTTTACTACTTCTTTTCAAATTTGGATTTTTTTTTTATTCCTTTTTTAAATCTGATTGTTGTGGCTAGAACTTTCAATACTATATTAAGTAAAAGTGGCGAGTGGGTATCTTTTTCTCATTCCTATCTTGGACGAAGGGCTTTCAGTTTTTCACAGTTGAGTATGAGCTAGTTGTGGGTTTGTTATATATGTTGATATGTCTAGGTTTGGAAATTCCTTTTCCATTTAAGTCCCTTTAACACTTCTTGTAAGGCCATTTAATTTTGTTAAAGTCCTTTAGCTTTTTAAAAAATTTTTCAAAGATTTTATTTATTTATTTGAGAAAGCACATGAGCGCAAGTGGGTGGAGGGGTGGAGGAGGAGGGAGAGAGAGAAGCTCAAACAGTCTCCCTGTTGAGCATGGAGCCCAACGTGGGGCTCGATTTCATGACCCTGAAATCATGAACTGAGCCAAAACCAAGAGTCGGACACTTAACCAACTGAACCACCCAGGTGTCCCTAGCTTTTTTTTTTTTTTTTTTTTAAGATTTTATTTATTTATTTATTTGAGAGAGAGAGATGGAGCACCAGTGGAGGGAGGAGCAGAAGGAGAGGCAGAGAATCCCAAGCAGACTCCCCAACACAGGGCTCAATCACATGACCCTGAGATGATGACCTGAACTGAGACCAAGAGTTGGACCCTTAACTGACTGGGACACCCAGGTACCCCAAATTCCTTTAACTTTTGCTTGTCTGGGAAACTGCTTGCCTGTCCTTCCGTTTTCAGTGATATTCTTGCTAGGTAAAATATATTTGATTGTAACTTATTTTACCCTCAGGACTTTGAATATATCATTCTATTCCCTTCTGGTCTGTAAGGTTTCTGCTGAAAATCAACTGATAGTCTTATGGTGGTTCTGTTGTATGTGAGTATTTGTGCACTTTTTTGCTGCTTTTAAAATTCTGTCTTGAAGGATTGCTGGGAAGATGGAAGAGTAAGAGGACCCTAAGCTCACCTTGTCCCCAAAATACAAGATAACACTCACATCAATGTCAATAACCTACAACATAACCTGAAGACAAGCAAAATAATCTCCACAACTAAATGTAGAAAAAGAAACCACATAAAAAATGTTAGGAGGGGCAGAGATGTAGTGAGGAGCTAAAAGAACCAATGGGGCTATCCACCAGATGGAGGAAGCTACAAGCATGGAGAAAGGAGAGAAACAGACTATCACACTGGGGTGACCGCACAGGGAAGACAAATCCCTATAACATTTGGCTTTGAAAACCAGAGGGGCCAAATTTCATGAGTTCTTACAACCAGCAGGAGTTAAATCCTGGAATTTTAGAAATCAGTGGGCTTAGCTCTGGGAAAGCTAGGAAGATAAGAGCAAACTGAGTCCCTGACCTTAAAGAGATGGCACAACAAACAGCCTGCAGAGACATAGTATATAAACAGTAGTTTGAGAAATTATTGGAGCATACAGGAGAGAGAGTTTTTTACTCTTCTCAGAGCATGTCCTAGAGGGACAGAGGTCATTGGGGGACTCCTGCAAGGACAGAGGAATTGGCATGCACCATTTCCCTTCCCTGCCCCTTACCATAAACAAAGCCACCTGTAGAATCAGTGCAGCACTGACACCACCTAACTTGCTAGCACTGCCACCCATCCCCTCCAGCCAGGCCTGATCTGTCCTGGTACTGCAGATCCCCTGCCCCAGAAGACAACCGAGAACTGGCAAATACTGCATGTCCTGCTTCTGCCCATGTTGTTGATCCCCTGCCTCCAATGCACTCTTGGCCAGAGCACATCCAAAGTAGTACCACAAGCCTGGCAGTGTACAAGTAGCCCCAAGAGGAGCCAGCGCTACTCCAAAGAGATTACAGTCCCAGAAATAGGGAAAGGTAACCACACACACCAATCAGAATGTGACCCCAGCTATAAGCTGAGGGCAGACCACTAGTCTGACGGCAGGCCCCACCACCAATGAAAGTGTCTCAGAGGACACACAGGGAAAGTGCCCTGCAGTTTGGCACTACTGCATCTCACAAACACGTGGTCTGACTCAACTCAAGCCCAAGGTGCCCCAGACTTCCCAGTAATAATTCAGGGACTAAACACTGTCTACACCAGGCAAAGAGGACCACTGGAGATGACTAAAGGCAAAGGTGGCATAGCTACAACATCAGAGTGTGTGCAGCACACACAGAAAACAGCCCCGAAATGCCAGGTTCTGGTGGACAGTGGACACTGCACTGCAGGGCACTACAGGACCTCCTCTATAAGGCCACTACTTTCAAGAGCAGGAGACATAGTTGCCTTTCCTAATACACATAAACAGACACAGAGAGTTAGACAAAATGAAGAGACAGAAGAATATGTCCCAAATGAAAGAACAGGACAAACTCACAGAAAGAGACCTAAGTGAAATGGAGATAAGTAATATGCCTGATAGAGATTTTAAAGTAATAATCATGAAGATATTCACTTAACTTGAAAAAAGAGTGGAGGACATTAGTGAAACCCTTAACAAAGAGATAAAAAGAAACCAATCAGAGATGAAGAACTCAGTAACTGAAATTTAAAATACCCTAGATGGAATACATAACAGACTGGAGGAAGCAGAAGAACAAAATGGTGACCTGGATAATAGAATAATGGAAAGTAATCAAGCTGAGCAGGTAAGAGAAAAAAAATTATGCAAAATGAAAATAGACTTAGGGAACTCAGTGACACTATCAAGCATAATAAAATTTGCATTATAGGAATCCCAGAAGAAGAATAGAGAAAAGGGCAGCAGAAAATTCATTTGAAGAAATTATAGCTGGAAGCTTCCAAAATCTGGGGAAGGAAATAGAAATACAGATCCAGGAGGCATAGTGACCCCCAGTAAAATCAACCCAAGAAGGTCCATATCAATATACATAGTAATTAAAATGGCAAACAATAGTGTTAAGAGAGAACTTTAAAAGCAGCAAAAGAAAATAAAATAGTTACATATAAGGAAAACCCCATAAGGCTATCACAGCTGATTTTTTAGCAGAAACTTTGCAAGCCAGAAGAGATTGGCATAATATATTCAAAGTGCTGAAAGGTTAAAAACAAAACAAAACAAAACAAAAACCTGCAGCCAAGAATATATTATCCAGCAAGGCCATTATTCAAAATAGAAGGCGAGATAAAGAGTTTTCCAGACAAACACGAATTAAACGAATGCATGATCACTAAACCAACCCTATAAAAAATGTTAATGGGTACTCTTTGAGTGGAAAGAAAAGAACATCAGTAGGAGCAATAAAAATAGAAAGCACAAAATAAGTACTATTAAATATATCTATTAGGGGTTCCTGGGTGGCTCAGTCAGTTAAGCGTCTGCCTTTGGCTCAGGTCATGATCCCAGGGTCCTGGGATCGAGCCCCGCCTTGGGGTCCCTGCTCAGCGGGAAGCCTGCTTCTCCCTCTCCCACTCCCCCTGCTTGTGTTCCCTCTCTCGCTGTGTCTCTCTCTGTCAAATAAATAAATAAAATCTTTAAAATAATAAATTAATTAATTAATTAATTAAATAAATCAAACTATTAAAATCAACTAAGGGGTTAACAACATAAAATGATGCAAAGTATGGTACTATATACCTAAAACATGGGGGAAAGAGTAGTAAAGAATGGGTACAAACTTAAACAAACATCAATTTAATATAGACTAATACATGCATAATATATTATGTACAAACCTAATAGTAACCACAAATCAAAACCCCATAATAGATATGCAAGAAATAAAAAGAAAATAATCCACATATATCACTAAAGAAAACCAGAAAACTGAGAGAGAAGAGAGCAAGAGAAGAAAGGAACAGAAAAGAATTACAATAACATCCATAAAACAAGTAACAAAATGGCAATAAGTACATACCTATCAATAATTACTTTGAATTTAAATAGTCCGCTCCAGTCAGAAGAAATAAGGTGACAGAATGGATTAAAAAAGACCATCTATATGCTGCCTATAAGAGACCCATTTTAGACCTAAAGACATATGGAGATCGAAAGTGAAGGGATGGAAAAGCATTTATCCTGCCAATGGATTTAAAAAGGAAGCCAGAATAACAATACTTATATTGGACAAAATAGACTTTAAAACAAAGACTGTTAAGTAACAAAAGACAAAGAAAGACTCTATATAATCATTAAGGGGACGCTGCAACAAGAAGATATAATAATTGTAAATATTTATGCACCCAACATGGGAATACCCAAAGATGGCAGTTAATAACAAAAGTAAAGGAAGTAATCAATAGTAATACAATAATAGTAGGGGACTTTAACACCCCACTCACATCAATGGATAGATCATCCAAAAAGAAAAGGAAATAGTGGCTTTGAATTATTCATTGGACTAGATGTATTTAACAGATATATTCAGAATATTCCATACAAAAGAGCAGAATACACATTCTTTCAAGTGCACATGGAACATTTTCCAGGATAGGTCACATATTAGGCCACAAACAAATCTCAACAAATTAAAAAAGAATAAAGTCATACAATGTATCTTTTCTGACCACAGCACTATGAAACAAGAAGCCAACCACAAGAAAACATCTGTAAAGAACATAAATACAGATAGGTAAAATAACATGTTACTAAACAATGCATGGGTCAAACAAGAAATCAAAGAAGAAATTAAAAATACATACAGACAAATAAAAATGAAAACATAATGGTTCAAATTCTTCAGGATGCAGCAAAGGTGGTTCTAAGAGGCAAGTTTAAAATAATATAGGCCTGGGGTGCCTGGGTGGCTCAGTCATTAAGCATCTGTCTTTGGCTCAGGTCATGATCCCAGGGTCCTGGGATCCAGCCCTGCATCGGGCTCCCTGCTCCACGGGAAGCCTGCTTCTCCCTCTCCCACTCCTCCTGCTTGTGTTCCCTCTCTCGCTGTGTCTCTCTCTGACAAATAAATAAATAAAATCTTTAAAATAAATAAATAAATAAATAAATAAATAAATAAATAAATAAATAAATAAATAATATAGGCCTACTTCAAAAGCAAGAAAAATCTCAAATAAACAACCTAACATTACACCTAAAGGAGTTAGAAAAAGAATAATTAACAAACTCCAAAACCAACAGAAGGAAGGAAATAATAAAGATTAGAGCAGAAATAAATGAAACAGAAACTAAAACAAAACACAAAAAACAAACAAACAAACAAACAAAAAACAATAGAACAGATCAATGAAACCAGGAGCTGGTTCTTTGAAAAAAAATCAACAAATTCAATTGACTAAAAAAAAAAGGGGGGGGTGGGGAGGGAGAACTCAAACAAAATCAGAAATGAAAGAAGACAAACAAGAACCAATATCACAGAAATGTAAAGGATTTTAAGAGAATATTGGGAAAATTATATGCCAACAAATTAGACAACCTAAAAGAAATGGATAAATTGCTAGAAATATATAACCTCCAAAAATTCAATCAGGAAGAAATAGAAAATTTGAACAGACTGATTATCAGCAATGATAATGAATAGTAATCAAAACACTCCCAAAAAACAGACATCCATAAACAGCTTTGCAGATTAATCCCATCAAACATTTAAAGAAGAATTAATTCCTATTCTTCTCAAAATATTCCAAAATATAGAAGAGGAAGGGAAACAATCATATTAATTATATAAGGCCAGGATTACCCTGATACCAAAACCAGATAAAAACACTACGAGAGAGAGAGAGAGAGAGAGAGAGAGTGAGCGCTACAGGCCAATATCTTTGATGAATGTAGATGCAAAAATCCTCGACAAAATATTAGTAAACTGAATCCAATAATACATTTAAAAAAAATTTGCAAATATCAAGTGGGATTTATTCCTAGGATGTAAGGGTGGTTCGATATTTGCAAATCAATCCATGTATACATCACATCAAGAAGAGAAAGGATAAAAACCATGTGAACATTTCAATAGATGCAAAAAAAAAAAATATATATATATATATATATAGCTTTTGACCAAATACAACATCCATTCATGATAAAACCCTCAAAAAAGTAGATTTAGAGGGAGCATACCTCAACAGAATAAAGGCATTATATGAAAAATCCACAGCCAACATCATTCTCAATGTGGAAAAACTGAGAGCTTTTCCCCTAAGGTCAGGAACAAGACAAGGATATCCTCTCTCAGCAATTTTACTCAACATAGTACTAGAAGCCCTAGCCACAGCAACCAGACAACAAAAACAAAAGGCATCCAAATTGGTAAGGAATAAGTAAAACTATTACTCTTTGCAAATAACATGATACTATATATATAGTAAACCCTAAAGACTTTACCCAAAAACTACTAAAACTGATAAATGAATTCAGTAATGCACAGGATACAAAATCAACAGACAGAAATCTGTTGTATTTCCATGCATGATTTAGCATATCATGATGAAGTAGCAGAAAGAGAAATTAAGAAAACAATCCCATTTATAATTGTACCAAAAATAATAAAATTCCTAGGAATAACTTTAACCAAAGAGGTGAAAGATCTGTACTCTGAAAACTATAGAACACTGATGAAAAAAATTAAAGATGACACAAATGGAAAGGCATTTCACACTAATAAATGGAAAAGTAAATATTGTTAAAATATCCCTACTGTCCAAGGCAATCTATACATTTAATGCAATCTCAATCAAATACCAACAGCATTTTGCATAGAACTAGAATAAGCAATCCTAAAATTAGTATGAATTCACAAAAGACCTCAAATAGCCTTAGCACTCTTAGAAAAGAATAACAGAGCTGGAGCTATCATAATTCCAGACTTCAAGTTATACTGCAAAGCTGTAATAATAAGAATAGTATGGTACTGGTACAAACCTAGACATATAAATCAATGGAAAAAATAGAAAGTACAGAAATAAATCCATGCTTATATGGTCAATTAATTGTCAACAAAGAAGGCAAGAATATGCAGTAGGAGAAAGTCTATTCAACAAATGGTGTTGGGAAAACTGTACAGCTACAGGCAAAAGAATGAAACCTACACCATATACAAAAATAATTCAAAATGGATTAAAGACCTAAATCCTGAAATCATAAAAATTCTAGAAAGAACAGAGGCAGTAACATTTCTCTGATATCTGTCATAACATTTTTCTAGATATGTCTCCTGAGGCAAGGGAAGCAAAAGCAAAAGTAAAAGATTGGGATTGCATCAAATTAAAAAGCTGCTGTACAGCAAAGGAAACTATCAACAAAATTAAAGACAACCTACTGGGGGGCATGGGTGGCTGGGTCAGTTGAGCATCTGACTTGTTTTTGGTTCAGGTCATGATCTCAGGTAGTGGGATTGAGCCCTGCATTGGACTCCAGGCTCAGCCAAGGAGTCTGCTTTTCCCTTTTCCTCCTGCTCTGCCCTGCCCCTCCCCCCCACTCCCCACCCTGTGTATACGTGCTCTCTCTCTCTCTCTCTCTCAAATAAATGAATAAAATATTTTAAAAATAAATAAAAATAAAATAAATGACAACCTACTAAATGTGAGAAGATATTTACAAATGACATATCCAATAAAGGGTTAGTTTCTAAAATATATAGAGAACTTACACAACTCAATGCCCAAAAAACAAGTAATCCTATTAAAATGGGTAGAAGATATAAACAGACATTTCTCCAAAGAAGACATCCAGATGGCCAACAGACCCATAAAAAGATGCTCAACATCACTCATCATCAGGGAAATGCAAATTAAAACCACAATGAGATATTACCCCATACCTATCAGAATGGCTAAAATCAAAAAACAAGAAACAAGTGTTGGTGAATATCATATAAAACTATGTTCATTGCAAATATTAATCTTTTTTCTTAGACAATTGCTCTTAGGATGTAGCTTCACTTGTTTTTGCCTTGTGTGCTTCCCCTTTTCCAGTGGACAGATCATGTCTTGTGTCTTCCCTGTTTATTACACAGTGTTTAATGGAGTCAACTATTTGTTAACAAGAGTATGGAAATGAGAGAGTGAAATGAGATGGGCATCACTCAAATTCAATTATGATATATCAAACACCCTTTGGAAACATATTTATTTTGTTTAAGGAAAATTATTTCTGTATTTCTTCTGTTCAAAATCTGTGAAGCACAGTATCTCAGGCTCTATGTATTAGATAACTGGTTTTCTCAGCCTCTTTTCTTCCCTGTATCTGCCTTACATTTGGTCATCTCTCTTAGTAGTAGAGGCTAGACTGTTTCAATATGGATTTTCATTTGACTCCACTTTCAGGCCGTTCTACAGAGCCTAATTGGGTCATTCTAAGAATGACCACTCTTACCATTGGTCAATTGCATATCCCTTTCAGAACTATAATATTTAGTTTTGGGGGAAAATTAATTTTTCAGCAGTTTTTTAAGAATAATAAGCTATGGAAGACTCCTAGAAATAATGGCATTAAATTTGGGGTAACATTTGACTTCACCATGTAAATAAAATCATGGCAATTTTCTACCATGTTTAAGCAAAATGAGTGTCTATTGTCTGAAATATAGGTTGCATATCTACAAAATGAGAGAGAGAAAGGGAGGGAGACAAGGAGAGATCATGTAAGTCTGTAAATCTATTCACTCTCTTTGTTTAGAATTCTTTTTGTTCTTTTGGTAGTTCTGTTAAAATTTTTTGGAAGTTTGGGGAGAAAAAGCAACACCTCATTGTTTTCAATAACCTAAGACAGTTATGTTTGAACATTACTCAGGGTCCATAGTTTGTACCCCAAGGAAAGTCATTCAAATAAAAGCATCTATTCTATGTGCATGTCTTCTCTATGCACTTGCTGAGGCCTGGTTTTGTCGTAAAAAAATACCTCTTCTATCTCCCTCCATCACTGGATCTCTGACAGGTGAATAATTAAATGGAATTGTCTAGAAGAAGCAGGGAAGGTAATATATGGATCTTAGTGAGGACTATGGTAAAAAAAAAAAAAATGCTTGAAATTTATATATAATGGATATTCTTATTAGCTTTGTAGCTACATGACACTTGTAAAATGACTCCAGTGACTGAACCCTTTACTTTGAGGGTCTGTTATGGAGTTAATCAAATTCAAACTTCTATCATAGCTTCTGTACGCATTTTGTCCGTGTGTGCTACTATATAGTCAACTCCTTAGGGGCAAATAGTGTTTTTAATTCAGCTCTTGTCATTCCTGTAAAAAGTTCATCCAAATAATTATTCAATAAATATTTGATGAATAAATGAAATTCTTTTCAAAAAGATAACATATTCCTAACAAAAGAAAACTATAAAACAAGCTGTAATTATTCGATGCCAGAAATAAACGAATGTACCATAAAATGTCTCTGGAACAAAGAGAACAAATGTATTTATATAAACATTATTTTTATGGCAAGATCATTTGTTCTATTTTGTCTGAACATGAAGACTTGAGGAGTATTAGTTAAGAAACATGTTAAAATGCATTTGCAAAACAACCACAGAATTTTAGTCCTTTAACATAAAAAAAAAATATTTGTAGTTCATGGCATATAACTAATGTTAATCAAGGTGAAACAAAGTCTCTCTGTGCACATGATGGAGCCTCTACCATCTGATAATTTTACATGACCCCGTGGTCTCTTTTTTTCATTACACTAAGTGAAAAAAGGGCATAGCATACTTGTTATCCTATAATTCTACCCCAAATTTTAGTGATGAATACCCTCTACTGAAAACCCATTGACCAAAAGGAGCCATATCACCTCTCCTGAGTTCACAGGGGCTAGAAAATACAGAGAAGCATATAGCTATTTAGATAACAGTAATTACTTTTTCTTTCAGGGAGGAGGTATAAAACTCAATAAAATGAATTTTTTGTAGGAGGTGTCTGTATGTGAGGTATATGTATATCAATCAACAAACATATTCTGACAAAATTTATGATATGTCATTAGAAATATAGCATATACTAAAATGTATAAGGTGTGCCACCTGCCTCAGACACTTTTAATTCTAATTGTGAAATGTATAATTTATTTGTGAATTTTAATTGTAAATTTTGTAATTCAAAGTTAATTCTAATTATTAAATATTCTATCTTTACAAATTACTTTGTCATTTAAGTAGTTTGAGATGTTTTGGGGGTCAAATGTTGCCTCTTATTAAATATGCTATCTGTATTTCTGCCAAAAATCACTAAGGCATTAATTGAACCATATGCAAGATTTAGGAATTATGCTTTTCTAAATACAAACAGATGGCTCATAAGAATTTACTGCAGATTCTTTTACCTCATATTATTGCTTTGGCTTCCGCATTTAAATCATTGTTCTAAATATAAAAATTAAAATATTAGATTAAAATTTCATGTATTTCTTTGATAAAACAGCTTATAAAACCACATCTATGTTTTATTAGTTTATAAAAGAGACTAAGTGGCAAGTAACAATATTTTCAGTAATGTGGAAACTCAAGTAATTTTTCTTCCCTTCTTATGCTAAAGCAAATAACTTATGATATAATAAATTAGTACTCTCCCCAAAATCATCAAAAATTTCAAGGTCTCAGCAGAAGTTCAAGAAATGTGATTGTTTGTGTAACTTTGTAGGTACTCAATAACTAGGAAATAAATACAATTTTCTATTTTAGGTTGTAATCATGACACTTCCTAGTTTACATTCCTAATTTATGAAGAACGTCTAAAGAAGCTTTCAATAGATTTAGAAAGCATTAGAGATTAGATTAATTGTACTAAATGTATATGTTGAAGATAATTTATATTTTATGACATTATTACTTCCTATCCAAGAAAACGGGGTGACATTTATTTTGTGTTTTGTCTCAGTAATGTGCACTCATATTTTTCATATATGTTCTCTTTCTTAAATTAAATTTATGGTTAAGTATTTCATAGTTCCTTAATTTTTTGTTGTTGTTGTTGAATTTGTTGTTATTTGGAATCGATTAATTTTTCTATTTCTTTTTCCAGGTCTTACTGCTAAATTCAAGACAACCTAGTGTGGGGAGAGCAGTCCAAGATGGCAGTATAGGATGACTTAAACTTACCTCCTTTCACAGATGCAATCAAATATAAAAACAATATCTCCTGATAAAGAGCTAAGTGCTAATTGAACAGCTTCAGCATAACAAATGATAGAGGGACCATGTAGAGAAAGGGAGGAGAGAAGATTCACTGTGATAGGAACACGTCCCACAGTGCAGCAACTTATAGGAGGGAGGGATAAAACTGAGAAGCCCAAGTACCAACTTGCCCACCCTTCAAAGCTGTTTAAAGAGAAACTAGTGTATAAGTAAAGAAAAACATTTACTTACCCCAGAGTGTCTGACAAAGAGGAGAGAAACTGCTGGCACTCTCTATGGAGTTGGAGATAGATGCTAGTGAGCACAGTTTTTGAGGTCTCCCCTCCAACTAGATAGTGTGGATAGGAGTATGGTCCTGGCACTCTATCCAGCCTGCTAGGGCCACCTCAGTGAGACCAGGTCCCTAGGCCAGCTTTCCCCTGAGTTGGCTCTGGCACAGTGAACTCCAGGAACCATTGAACCAGAACCCGACCAAGCCATATTGCCAAGGCAAACCAGGCATGACATGCCCTGGGACCCACTGGTTCATGCCCCCTCCAGCTCTGGTAATCCCAACAGGGCAGCCCCAGTGTGATGTAAAACCCTTTCAGTCCCTGATGTAGTACCAGCTGTCCTGCCAAGGTGTCTCTAAAACAGTATGCCCCAAGATTCCCTGCACAGCCTGCAATAATCCAGCTGTGCTTCCAAGGTGGCCCTGGATAGGAGGATCTCCTGGTTTGGCACCTCAAGTCTAGCTATCCCAGTAGGATGGCCCCAGTACAAACCACCCTGGTACCCCTTGGTCAATTCTTGTTCAAGCTCCAGCAGTCCCACCATTTTGGCAACCATAGCAGCTCCAGTGACCTGACCAGGGTGGCTCCAGTGTGGCATGCCCCAGAACCCCATGGCCTGCATCTACTTCATATCCAGCTGCCTTGCCAGAGTAGCCATGAAGCAGTGCACCCCAGGACCACTCCAGCCTCAGCCAGATGAAGCTACCAGGCCCATGCAATCTACACAGGATATGCTCCTACCCAGGGCTACTCTTTAAAGACTGAGAATAGTAGTTGTGCTTAATTCATAAAAATAAACACAGAAAGCCAAACAAAATGAGAAACAGAAATATGTTCCAAATGAAAGAACAATATACAACCCTGGGGTGGCAGGGGGAACCTAATGAAATGAAGATAAATAATTTACTTCATAAAGAGTTAAAAGTCATGGTCATAAAGACAATCACCAAATTTGGGAAAAGAATGGATAAACACAGTTAGGCTTCAACAAACAGAAATATAAGAAAAAAAAAAATCCAAGCTGAAGAACACAATAACTGAAATTTTAAAAATACACTAAAATGAATCAACAGCAAATTAGATAATGCAGAAGGACAAATCAACAATCTGAGGATGGGTAGAGGAAATCACCCAATAGGAACAGAAAAAAGAAAAGGGAATCATAAAGTAAAGGTAGGTTATTGGACCTCTGAGACAACATCAAGCATACTAACATTGACATTATAGTGATCCCTGAAGAAGAGAGATAGAAAGGGGCATAAAACTTATTTGAAGAAATAATGGCTGAAAAATTCCCTAACCTGGGTAAAAAAGAGACATCTAGTTCCACGAAGCACAGAGAGTTCCAAACAAGATGAACCCAAAGAGATCCACACTGAGACATATTATAATTAAAATGAAAAAAAAAAAAAAAATAAAGATAAATAGAGACTCTTAAAGGCAACAATATAAAAACAAAGATTCACAAATAAGGGAAACCCGATAAGATTTTCAGCTGATTTTTCAGCACAAACTTTGTAGGCCAGAAGGGATGGCAAAACATATTCAAAGTGCTGAAAGGGAAAAACTTAAAAGCAACAGTACTTTTTCTGGCAAGATTATCATTTGGTATTGGAAGAGAAATAAAGATTTCCCCATATAAGCAAAAACTAAAGGAGTTTATCACCATTAAAGAAACTTTACAAGAAAGATCACAGGGTATTTTTTTAAGCAGAGAAGTCCATAACTAGAAATAAGAAAATATATCAAAGAAAAGTCACTGATAAAGACAAATATACAGGAAAGGGAGTGGATCAGTGACTCAAACACCTAGCATAAAATTTAAAAGGCAAAAAAAAGTAAAAATCAACTATAATAACAATGAGTACTTAAGGGATACACAAAAAAGATTTAAAATAGGACATCAAAAACCTAAAATGGTAGTACAAATGTGCTTTTAAATGTGTTCAAACTTGTGACTATCAACTAAAAATAGACTGCTACATTTATAGGTTGATATATATGAACCTGATGGTAACAAGAAACAAAAACCTACAATAGAGAAACACTAAAGAGAAAGGAACATAAATATAACACAAAGAAAGCCATCAAACCTCAAGGGAAGATGAAAGAGAGGAAGAGGGGCACCTGGGTGGCTCAGTCATTAAGCACCTGCCTTCAGCTCAGGTCATGATCCCAGGGTCCTGAGATCAAGCTCCTCATCGGGCTCCCTGCTCAACAGGAAGCTTGCTTCACCCTCTCCCACTCCCCCTGCTTGTGTTCCCTCTCTTGCTGTGTCTCTCTCTGTCAAATAAATAAATAAAATCTTAAAAAAAAAAAAAAAAAGAAACAGAGGAAGAAAGGAATAACCAGAAAACAATTAACAAAATTGCAATAAATACATACCTATCAATAATTATTTTAAATGTAAATGTACTATATGCTCCAATAAAAAGACATAAGGTGGCAGAATGGATAAAAAAGGAAGAAAGAAAAGAAGAGAAAAGAAAAGAAAAGGCACATCTATATGCAACCTACAAGAGATTCAGTTCAAATCTAAAGACACACAGACTGAAAGTAGAGAATTGCAAGCCAAAAGAAAGATGATGTAACAAGGCTGACCAAAAAAAAAAAAAGACTTTAAAGAAAAGACTGTGACAAAAAAAAAAAAAAAAAGGAATACTGCATAATGATAAAAGGGTCAATCAAAAATATATATATAACATTTATACACATTTATGGTCCCAACATAGTAGCACCTAAACATTTAAAGCAAATATTAACAGACATATAAGGAAAAGTTGATGGCAATACAATAAGAGAATTTAATACTCCATTTACATCAATGGATAGGACATCTGGAGAGAAAATCAATGAGGAAATATTGTCCTTAAACAACACATTCGACCAATTGGCCTTACTAGATACATACAAAAAATTCCATCCAAAACCAGCAGAATACATATTCTTCTCAAGTGCACTTGGAATATTCTCCAGGATAGATTACATGTTAGGCCACAAAACATGTGTCAATATTCAAGAAAACAAATCATATGAAACATATTGCCTGAGCACAATGGTATGAAGATAGAAATTAACTATGAGAAGAAAACTGGAAAAAAATAAATAAACATGTGAAAACTAAACAGCAAATGAGTCAATGAAAAATGAAGAGGAATCAATGAATACCTAAGACAAAAGGAAATGAAAACACAATGCTCCAAAATCTTTGAGGTGCAGAAAAAGCTGTTCTAAAATAGAAGTTCATAGTGTAAAAAGCCCACTTCCAAAAAAACAAACAAGAAAAATCTCAAATAAAAAATCTAACTTTACACCTAAAGAATCTTGAAAAAGAAGAGGAGGAGGAGAAAGGAGGAGGAGAAACAGTCTCAAATCAGTGGAAATAAGTAAAATAGAGACTAGAAAACATGATAAACTCTAGCCAGATTCACCAAGAAAAACAGAGAACTCAAAATCAGAAATGAAAGAGAAGGTACAACTGATAAAGCAATGTAAAGGATCATAAGAGACTACTACAAATAATTATACCTGAACAAATAGAAAAAACTTGAAGGAATGGATACATTTCTTGAAATGCACAACCTTCAAAGACTGAATAACACACACACACACACACACAAAAAAAAAAAAAAACTAGAAAAATTTAAATAGACTGCTTACAAGTAATAAATTACAATTAGTAATTTAAAAAATCCTCAAATAAGAGAAACTCATAACCACATGGCTTCACAGGTGAATTCTACCAAACATTTAAAATAATTATTACTGGGGCACCTGGGTGGCTCAGTTGGTTAAGCAACTGCCTTTGGCTCAGGTCATGATCCTGGAGTCCTGGGATCGAGTCCTGCATTGGACTCCCTGCTCAGCAGGGAATCTGCTTCTCCCTCTGACCCTCCCCCTCTCATGCTCTCTATCTCATTCTCTCTCTCAAATAAATAAAT